>NW_026089623.1:24467471-24671073 GCF_024586455.1 Bactrocera neohumeralis
ATTATTAAATTAATCGCATTTGTATTCCTATTATTAATTTTAATAATTTCTTTTAAATAAACTTAATTTTTGTTTCTATAAAGATACGTTTGTACTGTTCATGTGTAATGTGGTAATTTCTCAAGAGGAGTAGTATCATTATGTCTAAATGATAACGTGTCACATCCCACATCAAAATGTACTCTTAAAAACAAGGATTTAAATAAAAAGTGTAGTAATTGTGGAGGAAATCACACTGCAAACTTAAGGGGTTAAAAACGAAATTGTCTGTCGGTATTGAAGCATGTCGTAACCAAATGTTGAGTATCCCTCCTAATGAAAATATTGAAATCCCCGTTCATTTTTTAAAACTAGTAAATCTTAAAGACAATGCTACACAAAGGCAACACTGCACAAATGCAGTTGCCCCAAAACCAACCAAATGGAAGCGTTGAAACTATGATTTTCAAACTAACCCAATGTGCAAGTATGTCACAATTTATGTCTGCAATACAAAATATGATTTAAGAGAAAATCAAAGAACAAAACCAATTGTTGCAAGCTTTTTTAAGTAAAAAGTTACTGTATTGAAAATTTGTATATGGAATGCCAACGATGTTAACCGACATAAATTGGAAGTTATTAGATTTCTGGATGAAAATAATATAGATGTAATGAAATTTGTCAGAAAGTCATCTTATGAATGAAAACAATTTCGGCATACCGGAATTTAGACTCTATGTTACAAACCAACTGGATGGAAAGGCACATGGTGGAACAGCAATGTTGGTTAGAAAACGATTACGCTATAGCGCAATAGTGCAGTTACAAGCTACAATAATATCCCTGGTGGTGACTTAAACCTTACGGCTATATCCGTAAAAGACGAGTAATAGTAAAGTAACTAGCCACCGATAGGTTATCAGTAATTAATGCCTTCGTTATACGTTAGGTTATTTTTGTTCTAGCCTCGGAAAAAAAGTAACCATTTCTCCTCTTTCACCACACGTCGGTGTGATTAGCTTACTCACTCACCCTCATTGATTTTGCGCATCTTGCCATCTTTTACAGGAAATAGTTTGTTTGGTTATTGTTATGGTCACCCATGTGTTACAGAAAACTGGTCGATAGGTCACAGAAAACTGTTATAACGGTCATCGCGACCGTTGATTATTTATTATTTGATATTACCTATCGTAACAGTCATTTTTCTTATAAATAAAAAAATTAAAATTTTTATTTTATTTGTTTTTATTAAATTTTTTTTCGAGATTTGCATGTTTATACATAACAGTTATATTTTTCCTGTCTGTCCGGCATGAAGGCCTTTTATGGAAAATCAAAAACGTTTTACCTTACGAATTTTATAAAACTTTGGAGTCATACTTAAGAAACAGGAAAATTACAGTTAAAGTAGCAGACTTCATATCAGAAGAACGAGTAATAAGGGCTGGTGTACCTCAGGGACAGCAGACATTCCAACAGCTACTAACGTATTAACATTAGAGATGAGCGATATTGCGATTTTTCGATATCTGTGATTTCAGTGATTGCTTTTTTTAAATCACTGTGATTTATATTGCTATTGCGATCGCAACTAAGTCGACATTCAAACGGATACCTTTTGTTGTTGTTGTTGTAGCGGCAGATTCTGCCGATTTCACAGTGTTTGGCCGAATAAAAGTCCGGGTTCGTTCCAGTTACGTAGACCCGAATGTTGTGGGAACGACGGAAACCTTTTGTCGTTATTGGCGGCAAATTCTCTTTTGGGTCCTGTAACTCGAGTCAAGTTTTTCCGCCTTTCTTCTGATTACATTTTCGCAAATGTTGGATCGGTTCGGCTACCTGACACTTAGAGTGTATTGCATAGTTCATTTGTATGTTAGTATGATGGTTTCAGACATTTTTTAGGAGGAATTACCATTAGTGTGGTTGATCATTTGTTTGTTTAGAATACCCGCTTTTAATATTTTCAAGACCAAATTAATTACGGGAGTTCCCAATCTTTGGGAAAATATTAAAAACCCGTAATTTTTTTATTCCATAATTTTTCTGAAATTAATTAATTACAATTCTTGTTTTAAATTAAATGATATTCGGTTAAACGAAATACTTATTAGAGCATCTTAATAAAAGAGTAAATAAATATAAAACAGTAAAAGTAACTCCCATTTTTATTAAAATTCATATAATTTATTACTAAGTGTTATAAAAAACTTAAATTAAATATTTATGAATATTGCAACCATGAAAAGAGTTTCAATTTGTATTCTAAACTAATTTTTTAAATTCATCACAAAAGCTTTCAAATTTGGTTTTAACAATAAGTAAAATTAAATTATATTAAAATATTCCATAAGCAGTTGAAACTTCTGATTGTATCTAAAAATGACTAAACTTTTGTATATAACTACGACATGTTTTTAACATTAGTATTTAAAAATATTAGCGTTTTAGCCTTTTCATCGTCTAAACGCGTTCGCCTTTCACTTATTATCATTCTAGCTGTAGAAAATACCCTTTCGCAAGGCACTGATGATGCTAAGCATCCTAATTTTTCCCGCGCAATTGGTGACAGATATGGGTACTTATAACTGTTTGTTTTCCACCATTGTAACGAATTTTCTGTTCGGTCGATGACTTCGTCTTCCAAATACCTCTGAATTTCTATAATAGCTCTCGAAGTGGTAGTACCTTTAGGTCTGTTTGTGGCAATATTTGTATCCAATTTACTCCATATTGAGAGCTTCGAGGCAGAAGGTACAGGAGTTGTAAGTTGCTCATTTTGCTGGTTTTGGATTTCTCGACTTACCTAGGCAGTAATGCGGTTTTTTACAATATCTGCTACTGTACCCTCAGAAAAGGCAAATGTTTTGAATTTCGGTTCCAAAAACGTAGCCATTGTCAGCGTATTGTTCTTTTCCGTGTTTCCCAGTCGTGCGGTTAAACCTCTTAACAACGCAGATATAAACGTTTTTATAAAATCCGGATATCTATTATCATTCGATAAATCAGTCAAAACTTGCAAAAGCCCATTTATTATGGGGACCACCATAGAAACAGTGCAATATTTGCGACCGCTTATTTCAATTGTTGCAGATTCGAATGGCTTTAGGATAGGGACCAGATGTTTCAGGAGTAGCCATTCGTCCGAAGTAATTAGTGGCAAGTCTTTCTCAATAAGTGCAATTGTACTTTTAACAGCATCTTCGACTCGCACGAAACGCTCAATCATATTAAGAATAGAATTCCATCTGGTTTCCACACTTTGAATAAGTTTTATTGGCTGTTCCCCAGCATTGCGTTAAAATGTTAAAAAATTCTCATTTGGAACTACACTTTTCTTAAACTAGCCAACGATTTATTTCACTTTTTGCAATGTTATACACACTTGCTCTAGCTAGTTTCTATTAGTAAAGCAAAATTTAATAACTTTATATAAAAAAAATGTTAAATTATTAGATATATACCTTTTGAGCTGGTAGTTCCACTCTAGGATGTCTAATCTGGACATGTTTTTTTTAATATGTTAAAGATGTTTTATATGAAATTTTTGATTTGCAAATATTGCATTTTGCATATAGTTCATCTACGACTTCAAACATCTGCCATAGTCCACTTCTTTTTCTTATTAAATTTCCTTCCATTATTAAAAATTATAAGAACGTTACACTCAAAACTTCAAACCGCTATGACGAAAAATAGCATATACGCATATATATATACAATACCCTGAAGAAAGCTGCTACTTTTCTGCTATTTGCTATTGTGATCGCATATACTGTACTATTAAAACATCACAGTTCACAAAATCGAACTGCTATCGCAATTCACAGGTTTGAACTGTGATCGCTATTCACTGTTTCGAACTGCTTTCGAAAATCACAGGTTCTAACTGCTATCGCAATCGCAGTTCATAGAAGCGAACTGTTATCTATAAAATTTGATCGCAGTTGCGATTTGCGATTTTTCAATCACAGTGAAAAAATCACCGGTAGTGAAATATCGCTCATCACTAATTGACATCCACTTTCGCGGATGACACAGCTCTAGTAAGCCGCAGCAAATGCCCCATCAGAGCATCAAGAGTATTAGAGCAGCACTTAACATTTGTCGAAGAATGGCTAGGCGATTGACGTATAAATATTAATAAGCAGAAATCCAAGCATGTTACATTCTCACTAAGACCAGAAACGGTTCGGACAGTCAAAATTAACAATGTTCTAGTACCCCAATCGAATGAAGTAACTTATCTTGGGATTCATCTGGATCAAAGGCTCACGTGGCGAAAACATATAGCGAGTAAAATAACTTACATGAAGTTAAGAGCATCAAATCTAAATTGGCTTTTACACAAAAATTCTAAACTTAGCCTAGATAACAAAGTGTTATTACACAATGAAATCATAAAACCGAGTCGGATGCAACCAACATTTATATAATACAAAGGTTCCAATCCAAAATGCTTAGAACAAGAAGGATATAGAGGACAGCAGAATGAGATATATTTCTAAACTTCGCGGATATCCTTCGTCTAAAAGATGTGGTCTACCAGCATACTAGAGAGCAACGTTCTACCAAACAAAGCTCAACCACATTCTTGAGCTTCTTTAGATTTAAGATTTGAATACTTACTGTTAGGCTTTACCAAGCTGATCCAATAAAAAAAGTGAATATTCTACAAGTTTTCCCGGCACTCACCGTGTAATGATAAAATGTGCAACGAAAATCGAAGTAAAAAAGGGAATACAGAGAAACGTCTGCGGTGTATCGTATCGAAAACCAAAAAGAGGCTGATGCGTTGTCCGTCGGTCCCTTATATTCTTTTTTGTATGGTGTCTGCGTGTATCTTGAATTCGTGATGTTGTCGTATTTGTGTGCGTGTGATGTGGAATGTAATGATGATGTGGTGTGGAATGAAGATGTGGTGTATGTAATGTGTGTGGTGTGGGAGTGTTATATTGCGAGGGGGGTCTGAGACTCATTTAGCCATCCCGCCCCCCTAGGCAACTGATTAGCCTAGGAGTCGCTGCAGCTGTTGCAGCGTTGCCACGACGCTGCTAAGACCCGTGGATCGCCGTCGTTGGGGTCTAGGCTGTCGACGCCGAAGCGATATCCTTACCTGCTGATGCAATGCCCGCGTTAAGGGTTGATTCCTTGTCGCGCGGCTGCGAGGTATAGGTGGCCTTTATATTTTCACCGTGAGAGAAGATATACCAAGAAAGCGCATGTATTTTTGACGTCTGCACTTATGCTTACGGCTTTTATAAATTACATCCTATGCCAATAGAATGTGCATATATGTATGTTTGTATTATATTAATTTTCTTCTTTTTTTGTTATTATTTTTCGCTGTAGTTATAATTCTGCATTAGCTTGCGTTTTTATTCTAGAAGTGTATTTGCTATGCGTTTCCTTTCTTGCTGCTCGTGACCTTCTCTATGCTCTGCTATTTTATTTATTTCTATTTTATTTTCTTGTGGTCGTCTCCTTTGTTGGTAGTGTGCAGGTCTCTGTGATGTTCAGATGTCCAGGTGCGTTGTTAGTTTTGCTCCCTTTGGTATTTCTTGTTTGTATGTTTTATAGTGATTTAATTTCGCGCCCGTTTTTTATTATTATTATTTTTTTTTTTGTTTATCTCGCCCGTTTTATTTATTTGTTTTAATTTTTCTAACGCGCCCGTTTGCTGGTTTTTTATTAAACTGGGGTATATGATTGTGGACGCATATGTATATGTGTATGGATATTTTCCTGTGTAACAGCACTTCACTAGTTTAGATGGTGAGTCCTGTTTTTTTTTCGTTTTGGGGTCACTGCACTCACTTATTATATACATATGTATGCATATATTTTTTATGATATTAATTTGCGCACCACGATTTCACACCCCACTTTACACTTGCTTCTTGTTGTTTAGGTCACTTCACTATGTATATGTTTTTGTGTGTTATTTTCCGTAGGTTTTGTCACCTGACACCTCACTTTTTTTGTTTTCTTTTGCACTTTTGTTCACTTTTATTAATGATAATTTGTACGATTTTATATGTATGTATATTGTTTTTCTTACGAATTTCTTGTCACTTCACTTTGATGATGATTTTGTCATCGTGTTTATTTTTTTGTTCACTTTATTTATCGTAATGTATGAGATGTAAATTGTACAAAAAAAAATCCAAAGGGCTTTTGATTCTATCGTTGGTTTTCAAAGTACACAATTTTTTTTGGAAGCAGCAAACTCAGTTGAAATCTATCCAATACTTCTTTAGAAAAGCGCGTCCTCAAAACTTCGCCAATTGTATCCAACAGAGAAATGTACACTAAGGCCCTGTTGTATTCTGCGCAAAAAATCCCAATTATAAATTGAAATCGTTGCTATGACCGGTGTTTCCTACTTTTTCCAGTTATTAATTAAGAGCTTTGACCATCAACAACAATTTGCGACAAATTGGATAACTGTACCGTGCTGTTGAACCCATCTTATTTCACATAAGTTGCCACGGTAAAAAACACACCGTTAAACGTCAGAATGCACAATTATTTTAGCTGTTAGTTGCTGGCTTTTTTATTTCCTCCTTTTGCCCCTATGAATCCCCCACCGTGTATATACATACCATATAGCACGAATATAATGGCATTTTTCCATTTTAAATATTAGCTTTTCACTCTCCCTCTCTCTCTCTCTCTCTGTTGCAAGAATATATTAGAAATCGAAATTTCAAGAACATTCATAACATATATGTACGTATAATGTTTTAGTCCTTATGACGCCATCAAATATATACGTTTGTGCATCATTAACCATTTCACATATATACATATGTATATTAACAGTAATAACACCATATAGTGGACTGTAAAAACATGGTTTATATACTTGTACATATATTGTGGTGTGATGTCCGCATGAGTGGTGTATATCCGGGTGTATTAGTGTGTGGTGTCTTCATACTTGTATGTGTATAGCGTTGGTGTGGTGTGCTGTCGTCCAGTGCCGCGTGTTGAGGAGGGAGAGCTAACTCATCTAGTTGCCCTAGGCGAATATTAGTCTAGCAGACGCTGTAGTTGCTGCAGAGAGGCAACAACGCTGCTAAGGCCAGTGGAGCGGCGGTTTGATGTTCGATGCTGCCGGCGCCACGGGAATGCTTCATTTCTCCTTTGTCTGGATGATGGAGGGGCATCTAGCCTTCGGTGGCGATTCGGACGACTGGGCTGCTGCGATCGGTTCGTGGCAAGCTGGCGCGCGACAGGCCGTTTTGGGGGTTCGATGCAGCATGGTGTGGTGCGGCCTATTGCACAGTTGCCAGTGGCTGACTGACGTACACTCCTGTGTGGTGTGTACCGTCGGCAAGCAGTTTAGGCAGTGCTTGTGAGCCTGAGCCACCTTCTCTCGTTGCATGGGCAGCATGCTGCGAAAAATGCTACAATGTTGTAGCCGAGCAGGGCTCTGATATAGGGGACATCGGCTGCACTGAGGTTCCACTACGAGTGTTAAGGATGGTGGTAGTGGTCGCGTGCCACTACGAGTAGCGATTGCGGTGGCGGTTGCTGCTGGGGTTCGTTGCACTGGAGTTGCCCCAGGGCGCGGCACGGTTATAGTTGACCTCATCGTTGGCGTTGACACTGTTGGCATATCAACATCCATAGTAATCTGTGTGGAAGGATTAGTATGGAGATAAATTTGTTGCAATAAAATTTATAGGCGCCTTCTCTGGACTCTTCCATCTGTACCTTTTATGAAATTTCCTTATATATTCTTTCTTCCATCGGCGGCTGAAATCGTGATAGAGAATTTTGATTCTTTCCCATCGATTTAAAAAAGATCTCACGCCCTCACGACCTCACGCCTAGCTCAGGTGTGACCATAATGAGTGCTCCTTTGAGGAAATGCCCTGTGATCAGGGCTGTGAAGTCAGAGGGATCTTTCGAAGGGGTTGTGAGGGGCCGTGAGTTGAGAACGGCATCAACTCGCACTAACAGTGTGGTGAATAATTAAATGTGTAGGTTCCAGCTACTTTTTTTGAAGTGAGATGTAAAATTTTTTACAGCTGATTCCCATAAACCACCCATATAAGAAGGGCTTGGGGGGATATATTGCCAATTGGGATATATTGCCTTGGGGAGCGTACCTTTGTACAAGGTTTTACCATTATCACTCATCAGTTTTGATGGGAAGCCGCCTCGTCCGACGAAGTGAGCAAATGCCGCGAGAAAAGCCTCCTTTGCCAGATTCGCACACAGCTCTAGGTGCACTGCTTTTGTCGTAAAACAGACAAAGGCAGCCACATAGCCTTTCATTAGGGTGGGGACCTTCGCATGGGCGCCATTATCTGAAATGGCCTAGCAAAATCGACACCTGTAATTGTGAAAGGCAGAACGAAGTTGCAGCGTTCCGGTGGAAGTGCTGCCATAATCTGATTTCCAATGCTATAAAAACAAATGAAGTAATTATTTAAAAAAAAATCACATAAAAATCGTTCGCTCACCTTCTTGTTGTACAAGCCTCCTTTACGATGGTACGATCACGAATGACATGGGTCTTTCAATCGTTTTTTGTTACCCTTTTTGTGATTTTCTTTTGGCACTATTGACAATTATGTTTCTCCTTCGCACTCATTCAAATAAATAAAGAAATGAAAGAAACTTTTTTCCATCTCAATTAGGTAAACAAAAAAGAACCCGAAAATGTGCGTTGGTGTTAGTGCAGGGATGGGCTCATTTTTAGCCCGCAAAGTTAGAAAAGTGCGCACGAGGGCTAGATGAGGGGAATATCAGTTTACGGAAGGAAGGGCATAAAATGTTGCAAAAAAAAATCAATTACATTCCTACGTAACTTAATGTTCATCGCAGAGTGGTTGCGGCAATACTGATTTGTACACAAATTAAAGAGCGGAAGTTTACTTCATAGCGGAATTGTGCAGTTGTGTGAACAAAAAGAGGTAAACATAATTTTCAGGTTTTAGAGTTTCGTTTTTATTTACCTTTGCATGGTGGAAAATTGTAATCACTGTTAGGAAAAAATTATGTAAGTTATACTTGTATCTAAAAACAATTTTATTTAATAAGAAAACAGCACATTTTAAAACTTCACAACACCTTATGGTTGTTTCTATTTTGTTCACACCACCATACATGTGATAGATCGAGATTGGCAACCCTGCGTTGTGAGAGAGCAATCTGCTGACGCGTTTCTATGGGGAAAACCTCAAATCGTTGGAATTTCTATGGTAAGCGGGCGGTAGCAGCGGTGTTTACTTATCATTCACATTGCGCTCTCATAAGATTCATTTGGGCATATGTGTTTGAAGAAACAGTGGTTCATAAACTGAAGCTTTTATTAAAATTACTTTTTATTAGGAAGTTTAAAGAAATAACCCGGTTTGAAACTTTTTGATTCGAAAATTATATCTATGTTTGGAAGTACCTATACTTGTGAATAATTGTTTCCAATAACGAAATTAAACAAACATAAAATAAGAAGTAGGTTATCTGATTTAAATTTTGGTACAATAATGCATGTAGCTACAGCAAATGAGATTAAACCGAACATAGAATTTATTATTTGAATTAAACTAAATTAAATGCTGTTATGAAGACATTAAAAAAAAATTATTACTAAAATAAAATATTTATTATACTTTTTGTTATTTGTCTTACATTTTATAAATTTTTAGTAATTACAAAGAAGCTTAATATTGTTAGGCAATTTTACAGTTATTACCCACAGTTCAAATTCCCATATATGCGCGCGCTCTCATTTGTAAACATGGTGTGGCAAAATACATTGCTCTGATTTGTAAATGTGGAGTGGTAAAATACGTTGCTCTCACTTCCCTCTTCATGTTTGCCCGCGATGATCCCGTCATCTAGCCCTCAAAATGTGCACTCGTGCCCGAACGGTCAAAATGCCACTGTGGGCTAATATACCCACCCCTGTGTTAGTGCAGAGAGGAAAAATGTGTAGTTGTATTGAAATATTTGACAAAGGTGGGTAGCCGTGGTTGGCAGGGTTATGTTCTTTGTATGTAATATAAATATATGGCATATATGTATGTACGCATACAAAGGATTTTAAGTATTTGCACATATGCATATGCAAATTAATTTTTTATTTTCTTTATTTTTTTTTTTTAATTAAGTTATAACTATCGCTTATAACTTATAACTCATAACTGCCCTATTTATCTCTTAATTTTAGTTCTTATAGTATTATAATACTGATCATGCAAAAAGGATGGCTGTGGCATTTCTTGTTGCGTGATCAAGTTCTTCTTGTAATTGTATTCCAATAGATTTTATGATGACTTTGCAAATTGGCTATTGTTGATTTTAATATTCTTTGTTTACGTTAATTCTATTTGTTATGATAAGCGGTTGGCTTGATCCTATGGATTAATGTGGTGTCGACTTACATCACATATGTGTCTACTAGAGATGAATGGGATAGGGGTTTATTTTAGTGGGTTTGGGTTGCATTAACTACCCCCCTTGTTAAAAAAAGAAACGTCCTCGTTTCGGCTTAGGATGTTGTCAATTACTATGGTGTTATTGAAGGTTACTAAATATGTACCATCGAAGTCGATGTTATCAACTGTGTGTTTTCCTGATATTAAGATTATGCCATCTTTAATAATTTCTAATTGTTTGTTTTTATACTCTCGCAACAATGTTGCTAAGGAGAGTATTACAGTTTTGTTCACATAACGGTTGTTCGTAAGTCCTAAAACTAAAAGAGTCAGATATAGGGTTATATACCAAAGTGATCAGGGTGACAAGTAGAGTCGAAATCCGGATGTCTGTCTGTCCGTCCGTCCGTCTGTCCGTTCGTCTGTCCGTCCGTCCGTGCAAGCTGTAACTTGAGTAAAAATTGAGATATCATGATGAAACTTGGTACACGTATTCCTTGTCTCCATAAGAAGGTCAAGTTCGAAGATGGGTAAAATCGGCCCACTGCCACGCCCACAAAATGGCGGAAACCGAAAACCTATAAAGTGTCATAACTAAGCCATAGATAATGATATTAAAGTGAAATTTGGCACAAAGGATCGCATTAGGGAGGGGCATATTTGTACGTAATTTTTTTTTGGAAAAGTGGGCGTGGCCCCGCCCCCTACTAAGTTTTTTGTACATATCTCGGAAACTACTATAGCTATGTCAACCAAACTCTACAGAGTCGTGTACTTCAGGCATTTCCATATACAGTTCAAAAATGGAAGAAATCGGATAATAACCACGCCCACCCCCATACAAAGGTTATGTTGAAAATCACTAAAAGTGCGTTAACCGACTAACAAAAAACGTCAGAAACACTAAATTTACGGAAGATATTGCAGAAGGAAGCTGCACCCAGGCGTTTTTTAAAAATTGAAAATGGGCGTGGCCTCGCCCAATTATGGACCAAAAACCATATTTTAGGAACTACTACACCGATTTCAATGAAATTCGGTATATAATATTTTCTTAACACCCTGATGACATGTACGAAATATGGGTGAAATCGGTTTACACCCACGCCTTCTTCCAATATAACGCTATTTTGAATTCCATCTAATGATTTCTCTGTATAATATAAGTATATATGTACATTAGGAACCAATGATGATAGCGGAATAAAACTTTACAAAAATACGGTATTTGAAAAATATGTAAATGACGTATAATGAAATCTCGATTATCACTTTATCATGCGAGAGTATAAAATGTTCGGTGACACCCGAATTTAGCCCTTCCTTACTTGTTCATATATAACGTCATTCTTTTTATATGTTTTTATACTCTCGCAACAATGTTGCTAAGGAGAGTATTACAGTTTTGTTCACATAACGGTTGTTCGTAAGTCCTAAAACTAAAAGAGTCAGATATAGGGTTATATATACCAAAGTGATCAGGGTGACAAGTAGAGTCGAAATCCGGATGTCTGTCTGTCCGTCCGTCCGTCTGTCCGTCCGTCCGTGCAAGCTGTAACTTGAGTAAAAATTGAGATATCATGATGAAACTTGGTACACGTATTCCTTGGCTCCATAAGAAGGTTAAGTTCGAAGATGGGCAAAATCGGCACACTGCCACGCCCACAAAATGGCGGAAACCGAAAAGCTATAAAGTGTCATAACTAAGCCATAAATAAAGATATTAAAGTGAAATTTGGCACAAGGAATCGCATTAGGGAGGGGCATATTTGGACGTATTTTTTTGGAAAAGTGGGCGTGGCCCCGCCCCCTACTAAGTTTTTTGTACATATCTCGGAAACTACTATAGCTATGCCAACCAAACTCTACAGGGTCGTTTTCTTCAGGCATTTCCATATACAGTTCAAAAATGGAAGAAATCGGATATTAACCACGCCCACCTCCCATACAAAGGTTATGTTGAAAATCACTAAAAGTGCGTTAACGGACTAACAAAAAACGCCAGAAACACTAAATTTTACGGAAGAAATTGCAGAAGAAAGCTGCACCCAGGCTTTTTTGAAAAATTGAAAATGGGCGTGGCCTCGCCCACTTATGGACTAAAAACCATATCTCAGGAACTACTAGACCGATTTCAATGAAATTCGGTATATAATATTTTCTTAACACCCTGATGACATGTACGAAATATAGGTGAAATCGGTTCACAACCACGCCTTCTTCCAATATAACGCTATTTTGAATTCCATCTGATGCTTTCTCTGTATAATATATAGTACGTTAGGAACCAATGATGATAGCGGAATAAAACTTTACAAAAATACGGTATTTGAAAAATATGTAAATGACGTATAATGAAATCTCGATTATCACTTTATCATGCGAGAGTATAAAATGTTCGGTGACACCCAAACTTAGCCCTTTCTTACTTGTTATTATTCCATTCTTATTATTTCTTTCTATCATTTTTTCCTGTGCGTTGCTTAGCTTTAATGGTATTTCATTGCGTGTGATTTTATTAAGATATATATCTTTAGGTTTTTTATCAGTTACGGAATGGATTGATTTATTGTATTGTTGTGCAGCCCTGTAGATACTTTCTAAATCGATAATTAAATGGTATTCCTGTTGGATACAACGTGATAGTTCTATTAGGGTTTAATGTACTCTTTCAACTTGACCACATGTGGTACTATGTTTCGGGGTGCAATAATAAACTTCGATGTTCATTCTCTGCATTAAAGATTTGAATTGAATTGAAGAGAAACCTGGTTCATTATCGCAGGTAATGTGTTTTGTCTCGGGAAAACTTCGAAGAATGTCGAGGACCTTTTGATCTAGGTCTATTCTGGCATCTATGTGTTTGATTATTAAGTATTTGGAATAAGCGTCTACTGCTGTTAAGAACTTTAATTTCTGAACAAAAAATATGTCTATATGAATTTGTTCTGGTATAGGGGCTTCACCGATTGGCACTCTTTGAGGGTGGCGATTGTATTTGTTTTTGTTACATATGTCACAATTTCGAACATATTCCTTAAATTGTTTGGTCATGTCTGGCCAATAATATAATTTACATATTTGTTTTAAGTTGTCTCTAAAATTTCTATGTGCTCGATTGTGTGTTTCCTCGACAACCATGTTTTGATCTTCTGTGTTAGTTATGTCCGTTGGGAAGTTTTTAGTAGAAAGAAATTCAATATTGAATGTTTCTAATAATTTGGATTTTATTTCGTACAAATCTTCTACGGTGCAATGTATACCTGTAACCACATTTGGTTTCAAAAATTCTTTAAGTATATTTATCAAATTGTCAACTGTATCATAATCTATAATGTGCCGTGTTTTTCCGAAATTTGTAATTGATTCATGTATTGTGAATCTAGCTTTACTCAGTAATATCTGTTGCGAATATTGATTTAGTGGTCGGGTAGTTTCTGCTATATTTATATTGTCGCTACTTGAGTGCTGTTACTTGAAATGTCTGATATATTGTGTAAGTATTGTCGTGAAATAGCGTCTGCTACAACGTTAGTTTTTCCCGGTTTGTATATGATTTTTGGAGAATATTCTTCGATTAATGCATGCCATCGCTTCATTTTAGCATTAGGATAGAAACTGCAAATGTTAAAGGTTGATGATCTGTGTGAATTTCTAGTATTCTAATTCCTTAAAGTTTTCAAAGCAAATCCGATAGCATATAACTCTTTCTCATTTGTTGCATAATTTAATTCAGTGTTATTTAATGTGTTTGATATGAACGTGATTGGTTTATCTTCTTGGGGCAGAACTCCTCCGACTGCAACATTTAATGCGTCAGTAGTTAAAATAAATTTTTTTGTATAGTTTGGTTGTGCCAGTTCAATTTGGTTTGCTAATAGATTTTTGAGTTTTTCACATACAATAACTGCTTCTTGGTCTAAATCCAGTTTTACTTTCTTTGACATATGTTGGGAAATTCTTCCATTTTCTCCTGACAAGTATCTGGTTAAGGGTTTTGCTATTAAAGCATAGTATTGAATAAATTTTCTATAGTATCCTGTAATTCCTAAAAAACTTCGTAATTGTCTCAAAGTAGATGGAATAGGGAAGTGTTTAATGCACTAATTTTTTTTTGGGTCTGTTTTAATAATTCCTTGGGCAACCATATATCCTAAAAACTCGACTTCGGTTTCATAAAATTTTGATTTTTCTAAAGATATTTTCATATTGGCATCCTTAAGTGTTTTGACTATTACCTGTAAGTGTTCTCTATGTTCTTCTATATTATTTGAATAGATTATTATGTCACCGATATTTACATGACAAGACTTTCCTACATAATTGCGTAATATATTATCCATCGCTCTTTGAAATATGCTAGGGGCATTCCTTAATCCGAAAGGTAGTCTTAAATATTCATATTTGCCATTGTTGACACTAAAAGCTGTTTTTTCTATATCCTTTTCCTTCATTTTAATTTGATGGATACCTGACTCTAAATCTAGAGTAGAAGGTATTTTGCTGTTCCTAAGTTTGCTAATATAACATTTGTGTCTGGGATAGGGTATTTATCGGGAAATGTATTTTCATTAATTTTCTTATAATCTATAACTATCCTAAGTTTTGGTGTACCATTTTCATTTATTCCTTTCTTTGGTACAACCCATATTGGTGAATTATTGGGGCTTTTACTTGGACGTATTATACCATTATCTAATAGATTCTTTATTTCATTGTTCACAAAAGTATTAACGGACAAGGGGTATGGGTACTGTACAACAATTGTGCGTATTTCAGCTTTAACGTCCGTTCTAAAGGGTAAATTTGTATTTATATTTGAATGAATTTTTCCGATTTCATTCTTTGTTTCTGTTTTCAATTATTCAAGATTTCCATTTTTTAAATTATTATAAGCGGTATTATTCTTCGCTGGCTTTCTAGGCTCTTTTTGTCCCAGAGTAGTACTTAAATTACATAATTGCTGGCATAATTCATCAGCGGGCGCCATAGGAGCATTTGAGCTTCCCAAGGTAGTATTAAAATTTCCATTATTATTTTCAATATAAATTTTTTCCGTTTTGTTATTATATTTTAATATTTCATTCTTTAAATCTATTACAACTCCTGCTTTTTTTCAAAATATTAAGCCCTATTAGCATATCTGCTTCTAAATTTGCTATTACGTAAAATCTCTGTATCGTATTGAAGATATTTACATCACTATAATCTTCAATAGTGGTGAATCCGTTAATTGTTTTTACTCTTTTAATTATATCTAATTTATCTCTATATAAAAAAGTGTTTGGTTTGCAGTAGCAACAAGTGGCTCCTGTGTCAATTAGGACTTTTAGTTTTCTTCCTGTTGCTCCGCAGTACCTATAAATGTATGGGAGTCCTGTCTTCAGCCTAAAAAAGCTTGTTCTTGAATATTATTTATGCGTTGAATTTTAGGTGGAGGTTGTGGTGTTCTTTTATGTTCTTCAAAATTCCGTTTGGCGTATGTTTGTTCGTGTTGAGTTTGTTTGTGGATACTGGAATCCACGTCCATTGGTTCAGGTTGGTTTCTTTGGTATCCTTGATTAAATCTTTGTACGTATTGTTGGTTATTTTTGTTCTGGAATCCTTGGTTATATCTTTGTGCATATTGTTGGTTATTTTTGTTTAGTTGAGGGAATCTTAAATTGTTCTGGAACTGGTTATTTGTGAAGTTTAGAGGAGATGTTCGAGGATTATGAACTTGCAATTTTACTGGGTTCGGCTGAGCCTGACTCCTACTGAATTGGAAAGCAAAATTTGCTCTCATATTGTTTGAATTTAATTCTAGAGCTTTCGCTAAAGCATTTGGTAAATCAGATGGGGCTAACGAGAACAGAATGTTTGATAGGGAACCGTTAAGTCCTGAAATGAATATTCTCAAGGCATTTTTCCTGTGTTGTTCATTAAGTTGATCTACTAGTCTCTTATTTGAACCATGTGACATTATCGTCTTATTAATTATCAAAGTCAATTTTTTATTGACTTCGTTATAATAATCAGTAGTGGACAAGTTTCCTTGTCGAAGAATGCTTATCTCTTGTTCAAGGATATGGATTGGTTGCTTATCGGCATAGGCGAAATCCAAGCGAGTTATGATCGCGTCAAAATTGAGGACCGTTCCGTGATTTGTAAGAACGTCATTTGCGTATTGTATTATTTTGTTTCTTAATATCGTTAGTGCGGCAAAGTATCTTTTGCTACCACGGTTATACAAAGACATTGAGTTATGGGCGGCTTCTCGCCAACTAACGTATGCTTCATGTCTTCCTGCAAACTCCGGTAAGGATTTTATTACCTCTAATGATTCGTCGCATCTAACATTTGCGTCAATAGTCTCTACTGTGTATTCTGTTATATTATCTCTCGTAATTAATTGAGTTACTTGATTTTTCAATAGTTCTACCTCATTCTGTAACGAAATTGTATTCCTTTTTAAAAGAAAAAATTACGAAAGTTGCCGGAAAACCCCTAAAAACAGCCCTTTTCTTTTTCTTTTCTATATACATATGTATCTACATACATACATATGTATGTAAGTAAAAATGATTGTTTGTTTGTTAGTAACGCTAACGCTCGAGAACGGCGGAACCAATCTTCATGAAATCAGAAAGTGTTCGCTGTGGATCTGGAAAGGGTTAGATATAAAAAAACCATATACTTTTCATAAGGAAAAGTCGAAAAATTGGAAATTTTCGAAAAGTGACTTTTCATACAATTCCTTTTTGTTTTGTTTTTCAATATTTTGATTTGTAAATTATTTGAATCGTTCAATTTCGGTCGCTTGCTTTTTTATTCCGGCTCTTTAAAAGAATAATTATTGAAAATTATTCAGTGAAAACTCTTTATGTGTGTTTCAAACGAAGTGATCATATAAGAAATTATTTTAAAGAAAATGCCGGCATGTCCAAAATCAAACATAGGTCAACGTACTCGAAATGTTCGGAGCGTGTTATCACAAAGAGTATCACAAACTGCAGTGCGACGTCCACGAAATAGATTTGAAGAAGCTCATCATGCAAGAAATTCAGCAAGACCTACGCGAATACGACGTCGTGTTTTGGAAGATATGTTCCGTGCTGCATTTGATTACGACCCTTCAATCGACTATAATGTACATGGATATATTGGAATGATGGATGTTATATCCCCACATTGTGAAGCGGCTAAATTCTCGGGTGAAACGGCTGGAATGTGTTGAGCTAACGGGAAAGTAAAATTGCCGGAATTTGAACCGCCTCCTGAACCATTACAATCATTAATTTTTGAGACATCACCAGAATCGAAACATTTTTTAAATCATATACAAGAGTACAATTCGTCTTTTCAAATGACTTCTTTCGGCGCTACAAAAATTATAAGAGATCAATTTATGCCGACATTTAAGATGATTGCATGGAATATTTGATGGTTTTTTCAATGAATAGGGAAAAATTTATTCCTATAACATTGCATACATATTACAGATCCAAGGTCAAATTTATCACCTAGCGGGTTCATTGTTACCGCTCCCTGTCGCTAACCATCAATTTTTACAAATATATTTCATCGGAGATAAAAATCGTGAATTAAATCAACGCTGCTCAATTAGTTCTCACACAAAAAGAGAAATTCTTTGCGAACTAAAAGATTTTTTTCATCAACACAATGAATGTGGACAGAGTTGTTCGTTCTTAAGTAATAAATTTGGTGATTCAATACATCTATGGGTAGCTATAACATTTTTTTCATGCCTGCTAACTATTGGAGGGGAATCTTGACAGGCAATTTAAAATTGCAAAAGATCTGGCAAATTTGAGATATACAGAAATCTTTTCGAAGCATTGCACAGAGCAATGCAATATTTAAACGGTAACGATGAAGTACTTATATGCGTACAATTTCAAACTGATCCTTCCTGAAAAATAAAAAAATTGCTAAATTTTGGGTATGGTAGAATATAACTGCAATCAAATACACAGTGCAATGAATTAAAACTGGCTCATTTATCATTCAATGCAATAACTTTGCCAGCTTTGTCTTTCTTGAGCTTGAGAACCGTTTCTTAATATGCAGTCTACTAGGCTGAAAATCGATTGGACTCGATTGATTTCACTGATGCACAGCCCAAATTCAGTAGTATTTTTACGCCAAAAACCAATTCTTTCTTAACGCACGAAATGCTTTTTGATTCACTTTTTTGTAAACTAACACAAGTTGCTTCACCAAAAATGCGATTATTCCTTAACTAATACTTATAATCTAACCAATAGAAATCATATAGATGGTATTAGTAGTACTACCTAAGTATGTATCACAGTAAAACGTGGGCGGGTCCTTTAGTAGTATATAAAATTAAGTGGCAAAACTTCCTGTTCGCATACTCCTCCTAGACGGCTTGCCCGATTTCAATGAAATTTTCAGGGGTGATTGGGGTCTGTTTGGAGGGTGCACATAAGAAATTTAATGTGTGTATCATTGCACGTTGTGCAAAAAAAAACCAAAAAACGAAACAACTGGCGGATGTTTACAATTAATAAAAAACATTGACACCGCATGTTGATCGTTTTTGCCTGTCATTCGTTCTTTCTATGGATGACTGTCAAGCTAACAAGACATACAGAACGTAAGTGTTCCGAATGCACTGAGTGTATCAAAAAAAATGTTTCAACATTGTGTGTATTTTTCTCAGATTTCAGCGTGATTAACATTCTGCGTACAACACAAAGCAAGTGCGTATTGTTGTTGTTTCATATGTGATGCCATACGGTTCGATTGACGCTTGAAAATACGCGGTGTGTGTAAAAAAAAGTGTTTCAACATTGTGTGTTTTTTCCAGATTTAATTCCATCGATTTGCTACATTTATTCGAACCGATTTTGTGTTTTCTGCTGACCGTGCAACACACACAAAGCAAGTTAGTATTGTTATTGTTTCGTAAGTGCTTCCATGCGGTTCGCAAATACACTGTTGGTGGGTCTTATTGCATATGCGTGTGTGGGTAAAATACATAGTTTAAGATGTAGTTTTAGGTTAATTTTTCCATTTTTATTTATGTACTTCAAATATGCATACTCTAGCACGACCACCGGGGACAACACTAACTACCTTTTTCGAGTTGTCTGGAAAACGATGAATTTGCAAGAACATTGCTATATTCCGAAATACCACAATATTTCACTTGGAATCCATCATCGAAAACATTTCAACGACGAAAGTAAGGGGAGCGTGTTGACGGTTATCCAAATGCCCGTAAAACCGATGCCATAAGACGCATTTACACCATCCATCCGAACAACCCGAATGTTTTTATTTGCGTCTGCTATTAGTCAACGTGCGCGGACCAAGATCATTTGATGATATGAAAACTGTTGACGGTCAGTTGTGTGCGACGTATCGTGAAGCATGTCAGCGATTGCATTTGTTAGAAGATGATATGCATTGGGACACCGCACTTCATGACGCATCACTCTCATCTCATCCAAAACAAATACGCGTACTATTCGCCATAATAATATCTACATGCCTTCCGTCAAATCCGCAATAACTGTGGAATAAGTACAAAGACTGCATGACCGAGGACTTATTAATTTTGGCGCGTAATCGAGCATCGGACGCAGACTTGCTATACACATTACAAATGTATAATTCTGCTTTGATATTGGTTGAAGATCTGTGCCTTACAATTGCGAATAAGGCATTAGCGCAACTTGGCATTACTGCGCCCAGTCATTGACCATGAGCTTCGACGTGAACAACAATACGATTGCAATGAATTGCGTGCTTTCATACAAGCGAACATTACCAAATTGAATATTCAGCAGAAAAATGCTTATGATAAGATTATACGAGCGGTTGACAATAACGCCGGTGGATTCTACTTTCTTGATGCGCCCGGTGGTACAGGGAAAACGTTTCTGATCTCTTTGATTCTTGCTACTATACGGGCACAGCAGAAAATTGCGCTGGCAATTGCTTCGTCAGACATCGCTGCTACTCTACTTGATGGCGGCCGAACTGCACATTCTGCGTTGAAATTACCGTTGAACATACAAGTCGTTGAAACACCAACGTGCAACATATCGAGGAATTCAACAATGGCAAAAGTTTTGCGAGGAGCTGGAATAGTTCTATGGGATGAGTTCCCAATGGCTAACAAAAAGTCATTAGAAGCATTCAATAGAACAATGCAAGATTTACGCCAAAAGTAACAAATTTTTGGCGGAGCATTAATCTTATTATCCGGCGATTTTCGGCAAACTTTGTCAGTCATTCCTCGATCAACTCCTGCCGACGAAATAAACGTATGTTTAAAATCGTCAGTTTTGTGGAGACATGTTCAAAGGCTGACTCTTACCATCAACATGCGAGTCCAATTGCAAAATGATAGATCAGCAGCGGCGTTTTCGAAGCAGTTGTTGGACATTGGCGAAGGCAAAATACCAATCGATGATACCGGTTTGATCACATTGCCGAACAACTTTTGTACACTTTTACAATCGAAAAAGAATTGATTGAAAGTGTATTTCCGAATATTGTTCAACACTATCAACGCCACGATTATTTAAGTGAACGCGCAATATTGGCACCAAAAATGTACACGTCAACGAAATCAATTTTGCCATTCAAGGAAAACTGCAAGGAGAAGCTACAACATATATGTACATCGATTCATAGCGTTTTAAATCAAGATGAAGTAGTCAATTATCCAAATGAATTCTTGAATTCTTTGGATCCCCCCGGTCTGCCACCGCATCGTTTGGTCCTGAAAGTTGGTTCACCCATTATACTTCTACGAAATCTGTAGCCACCGACTTTGTGTAATGGCACAAGACTTTCAGGCAAAAAATTGTGGCCAAATTTGATTGAAGCAACAATACTAAATGGCAAGGCAGCAGGTGAAGTTGTACTCTTACCACGCATTCCCATGATTCCAACGGACATGCCGTTTGAATAAAAGCGCTTGCAGTTCCCAGTACGTCTTGCCTTTGCGATGACCATCAACAAATCGCAAGGGCAAACGTTTCAAGTGTGCGGCGTCAATTTGGAAGAACCGTGCTCCCACGGGCAATTGTTCGTCGCATGCTCGAGAGTGGCAACACCAAGGTGCTTATTTATTTACGCGCCAGGTGGAAAACCCAAAAATGTTGTATACCAATATATTTTATAAATGTTTTATAAATAAGTAACAGTTTTACAACAATAAATAAAACACAAAGTAAAAACCCTTAAGAGTTTTAATCGATTTAGGTGTAGCGAAACGCACAGGGTAACAGCTAGTACATTTATATAATATTACTTATTTGCTTAATAAATTAAAAAAAAAAAATATCCATATGCATGAATAGAGAAATTTTTGCGAAAAAGAGGAATTTCAGCGAATTGCCTTGTCATCACGTGGCAGCGCTCCATTTCTTCGTAATTTTTGGTAAACAAATGAAGCTCAAACGAGTGTAAAATGTAATTTTTAAAATAAAGATTTTTTAAATAAAAAACTTGCTAAAAGTGTGAAATGTGGATTTATTAAAAAGATTATAGTGTAACTTAATTAATTTGAAGAGAAAAATGTGAATAAAGTGGGTTGAACGTGGTGAAATAGCTTCTTGAAATGTTCGAATTTTGCGAATTTTTGAAATTTAATGTCGAAAATCTCGTAAACTAAAACCTCTTTCCAACGGTACCTTCAAATCGCGGCGCCAAAGAAATCGGAATTGTGCCCCAATGGCATTACGATAAACTAAGTTTTTGTAAATTACAAAAAATATATGGTATAAAATAAAATAGTTTGAGTGTAAATTTTTTCATTTTATTAAAACGACTTAAAATAGATCAAATATTATTTTAGTCACAAAATGTCCACAAATAATAAGCGAAACACAATTCGCAGAGATTTAAATTTTTGTTTTAAATAATTTTGCATAAATATGCACAAGCACAAACAATGGTACAAGGGAGTAGGGAAAGTGCCCATTTACCATCGTAAAAGAGCCATTCACAGTCCTTAACCTACCCCCCAAGTGTACGTTCACAATAAAAACATCATGGCCACCTCTGGTGAATAAGGGTGGCGAGAGGTCAAAACGGGTTGCGTAAAGCAAAAATGCTATAATATTGAATTATAAATTTATAGTACTATAATTATACATTTATAAATACTATTTTCAATTTTGCTTATAGAATGAAGTTTAATGCTGTTATCAAAAAGTTTAATTATATCTTCTTGATATAAATAAATGTGCTATATATTTTTGAGCGTTTTAGTTAACTTATTCATGGACAAATTAGAAATTATATTTGATAATGTGATAAAGTAAACCAAAAGAGATAACTATTGTGGAAAAATTTGGTATTAGGTATCGTAATAATTCGTCTGAACAGTAAAACACAATTTTTTATTGTAAGATAAATCAAGAGATAATTATAATAGCCAGGAAACATTTTTAGAATAAATTTTTGTAATCACAAACTACTTACACGTTTTATATGTCAGAATTTAGCTATACGCCGGCGATCAGGAATCTTACTCGTTTCCAAATGGAGTGTTTGACCATCTTAACAGATTTACCATATTATTTTTTAAATCTAAGCTAAGTTTTTAAATAAAAAGGATAGTGGTAAAAAGTAGTTTAAATTAGCTTACGCAACACTATATTGCAATGCTCAATAGCAATACTGGCATAATATTTGACTTCAATAAGCTGATTTGTCGCTGTATTGATTTAGCTACATATATGAATATTGTCGGTATTTTGATGGGTCGATATCCTTGTACCATGGTTTAAACTAAATGCAATAATGAAATCAAAAGTAATTAACAAATACCTGCTATAAGTTTTATACTTTCATATTTAAAATAGTACTAACACCTACTTCACGTATAAGATTTTTATGCAAGAAATAGTTTGACGTTGTTTATACAAATACATCGATTGTTCGAAATATATTCCATTTGAAATTATCTAATCGATAGTAACTTGTTTGGCCCAAATAAAAATACAACTCAAATTCCTTAATTTTTAATAGCGGTTCATTATTAACCAAATTACATTTATTTGTTTTTTAAAGTTTAATTATCAGCTTCCACACCTTTCATGATCGACCATAATTCACTAAAAGTAAAGACAAATTGTAATTCGCATAGATGCAAATGTTTCTTTTTCAAATCGCTGCTTGGCCACCAACGCGACCAACTTTCATTTGATGACTGGTGTTCATTATTTGCTTAGCTGTTGTTGCCATTATATTAGTTTTATGCAAACAAACGTAGTTCTTCCCGATGTTCTATCGGTTTTGGTGGAGGTCATTGTGCCAAATCCTCCACGCACGGTATATCGGAGGGAACGACATCGGTAAGACAGGTTTGGGACTAGCGTTTAAAGCAGACAAATGAATCAAACGTTCTACACCAGCTTCTTTGCTGATTCTATAGAATAAAAAGCACATGGTAAATCTTTTGAAATAAAGATTAGTTTTAGCTTACCTAGCAATGCGACGTGCACCTTATACGAGCACGTCATTGAATTTAAAATTTTGTCTCGAATTCACGACCAACTGTAAGTTGATAACTACATATGAGTACTTCACAGCATCGCGTATCGCTTCTTCATCTCTTAAATCATAAAATTGGAACAGCAACTGACCCATTACGCAGCAATATTAACGATGCCATGTTTAGTTATTTCGTACTTTTATTGGAATAAAATCCCAGTCGATCTGTTATTTATAGTACTCCCAAGGAGAATTTGTAAACACTTTTTCCTGATTAAAATAACTAAATAAACCATCGTAAAGGATTGTACCATGAAATAAACTCAAACAAATTGTCTTGCGAAAACCTCCTTTACGATGGCAAAAACATAAATATGGCTGTGAATGAGCATATTCTGGACCCCACTATTCGGCATGGTTACATATTTGTTCGTAACATTTTTCTGTGGTGAACATTTATTAGCTTACCACAGTTAAAAAGAAGCATAAATAAAAAACTTAATTTTTCATGTATTTGCTCATATTGTTCTCATCTTTAGGAATATATATTAAAATAAAACGATTTTCTTTTGAAAATATATTAAAGTTTTATATATAATCAATATTTTTGGGACAACTTTTCCATTAATTTTACGAAAATAACACAATGCAACCATTTTCCGGTTAAATTCCAATAGAAACTCAACCCCGGGCTCCCCTTGACTTTTCTACAGTGGCACCTCTCAGCTGTGCCTTTGTTTACATAACATCAGCTGAGTAGAGAATATAATAATTCAATATGAAGAAAAATAAATTTAGTGCATATACATATGTATGAGCAGGGAAAAAAGGCTTTTAATCTAAGTGCATCTAAATTTGTGAAAATTTATGAAAAATTTGTAAATTTTGATTGTGATCTTTATTTCTTAATCAGATGGATTAACTAGCGCTATTCGATGAAACCTATTTGGAGAAATACCCAACAACGTATTCGACTGCCGTAAAAGGTAAATGTAAAATTGTCATTTTAGTTTTCAATTTATTTTTACGCATTTGTTATTGTAAAACAATTGACATTAAAACGGAGGAAGTTCAACATTTCTGGTTGCTACAACTCAGAGGCAAGCTTCTCAAAGCAACAATACATACAATATATACATATTCACCTAAAAATATGTATTTTAAATTGATTTTTCATTATATTTTTTATAAATTCTTTCATCACTTGTGAATATAATAATTTTTCAGATATGTGTATATGTATTTATTGATTTTTGTATCTATATAATAATTTATAGAATTAAATGAATTTAATGTAAATCTAAATAAAATTGTTTTATTATTAAAATTAATAAAAAAAAAATTATAAAAAAAAGATCTTTATATTTTTGAGTTTCGAACTTAGGTTGAAGGAATGGCAAGCGGGTGGTTTACCCACTAGGCTATTGTGGAATGCACCGCCACGCTTTCCTGAAAGCAGTTTTGTTGATTTGTCCCAAATTTAATGAAAGTGTGAGAAAAAAGGATATAGTTTTATTACAGCAGAAAATATGTGAACGAGAAGGTGATTAAAGATCACATGTATACAAAAGTTTCGGGATCTTTTTTAATTCGCCCTTAACCCTCTGTCGGTTAAGAGTGCCCTCAGGCGTGCATCACGAAATTCAAAATAAATAATAAATAAATAAAAAATTGCATACAGCTTAAAAACAAGCTTGCTGGCAACACTTCAATTGTGAGTGTAGTTAATTTTTGACAGGTTGTCACGCTGCGTTTAAATTTACCGTTACGTTTCGTATGAGTTTTACTAGCTTGCGAAGCTAAAATTAATTTCACAAAAAAAAAAATTTCAAAACAAAAAAATATATATATATATATATTGTTATCGGATTCTATTAAGAATTTTATTGTTGCAAAGGTAAGTAGTTCTTTTTACCTTTTATATACAAGTGAAAGTGAATAACGAAATAAAGTGTCGGGTGAGAAAACAAAATGGCAGAGTGCCTCAGGGCACTTATACCAGTTTACATGAAAATATGTGTTTTCTTTTTGTTGTTTTTGTTATGTTTTTTTTGCAGTGCCTGCCATTGTTTTATAGCTGAAAATGGATTTTCGAAACCGTAAAAAGGTCAAACTGAGCGAAATTACCGATGAGCAAATTTATGAATTTGTGGAATCGGTTGAAACAGACGAAGAAGCTGTTTTAATAGCGAAGTCGATATGAATGATCCGGATTTCGAACCTAATGAAATAAGCCCCGAAGATGAACGGTACATATCGGAGGTAGTTCACCAAGTCGATGAAGACGAATCTGCTTTTTTGAATAAAGCGGACAATTTTTCGTTGAACTTGAGCAATCAAGGAAGATCTTCCCTCAACTTCGCCAAATGAAGAAGTTGAAGAAGCTTCAGGAGAAGAAGGGCCATCAACTTAAAGACCACATTTGAAGCCACCAAAACGTGCCCGTTCCCCTTTGATTGTAGTGGTCCGTCTATTGTGCCTTCCTCTGGCGGTTTCAGAGGAACAGGTAATATGTCCAGATGCTGTATTTATTTTATTTGTGAATCTTAAATTCCATTTACTATACGTATTGAAGCAATAATCAAATAATCGGCTGAGTTTTCCAAAATTATATGGCGAAAACGATCGATGTGTTTGCATGTAAATGAGGTGGCCTTCCGTGGTGACTCAAGCCTACCATCTTCGATCAAAGAGCTTGAAACTCCGATGGAGATATTTCGTTATTTCTTCACTAAGAAAATGGTTGACAAGATTGCTTTAGAATCGAACCGGACAGCTCGCAATGTCGATATCAACTCCAAGTTCATAACATCCGGCGAAGAAATTTACAAATACATTGGCATTCATGTTTACATGAGCACTTACCGCTATCCCAATTTGGAAAGCTATTGGGGCCCAAATGCGTTTCAACCAATAGCAAAAACGATGCCTAAAGCAAGGTTTATGGCGATAAAACAATATTTGTCCTTTCGTGATGAACACAATAGAGCCAAAAAAGGAGAGCCTGGTTATGATGCGTTGTTCCGTATTAGAACGTTGTCTGATTTTTTAAACACACGGTTCGATTCCGTACCCAAAACAGCCCGATTGTGCGTCGATGAACAAATGTGTGGCACCAAAATAAAACATCATCTACGCCAATACATGCCAAAAAAACCACACAAGTGGGGCATCAAATTATTCGTGTTATGCGATACAAGCGGATTCGCTTATCGCTTCGAGGTTTATAATGGTGCTGGCGACAATGTGATCTTACCAGGACAACCAGATCTTGGAGCCACGTCGAACGTTGTTGTTCGTTTATCGCAAGCTACATATACCAAACTTCAGGAATCACATTATGTATTTTGATAATTTGTATACATCGTTGCAGTTGTTGGTATTACTGCGAGCTCGAGGCATATTTAGTTTAGGCACCTTACGAATTCCTCGAATTCCCAACTGTAAGCTTCCAAATGAAAAAGACATAAGAGACGAACTACGAGACTGTTCATGTGAGTATATGGGGAGAGCATATGGTGTTGACATAACCACAGTATTATGGAAAGACAATAAATTAGTACGATTGGCATCAACGCCGGCGTTCGACCATTTCAAAGATCCAATACAGATGCAAACAAACAGACATCGAAAGCAGCTCGCTACGACAGAAAGGCGAAGAAATATTTGGAAATTGATTGTCCTCAAATAATCAAAGGGTACAGTTATCACATGGGCGGTGTTGACTTGATGGATGCTCTGATGGGCCGGTACCACATACGAGCGAAGTCAAACGATGCATTAACTCGATTGTTTTACCATTTCATTGACATGGCGATCATGAATGCGTATTTACTACATAAACGGATTTATGCAGAAAAGGTAACTGACTCAAGTCATGAATCAGCCTAACATGAACGGGTTTTGCAGTTACCGCGATTTTGTGAAGCTGTAGTTGCTTCACTGATAACATATCAAGAAAGACGACCCCTTAGTCGTCAAAAAACAGTAACGTCAACGGTAGAAAATATAGAGCCAAGCAATTCGGGCGTTGACCAAAAGTCAAAACATCCCGTACATGAAGTGCGCTACGATGGTCAAGACCATTTTCCAATTTGGCTTGGCAAAGAAGGCGGAAAAAAATGGTGTAAACTCTGTAAGAAGTAGCAAACACAGTGTGTTTGCTCCAAATGCAATCTTCATTTGTGCTGCACCAACGCAAAAAACTGTTTTTTTCGATTATCACAATAAAAATTAATTCTTTTGATTATATTTCGTGTTTGCTTATCTTTCATCTTTGCTTTATCTTTCTTTTCCAATCTACTACTCTGTCGAGTATACCACATCATATATTTGGCATAAACTGTCATGAGTGCCCTGAGGCACTCTTTACCTTTACCTGTCATTCGAAAAAACACGCAAATCACTTGGGGATGGTTTTTTTGAATTACTTTACACCCTAATTATTCAATAACAAAATTCCCACTCGCCTTCTTCCACGCTGAGAGTTTTGAGTGATAGAGGGTTAAGAACGTGATAGGAAAATTACAAGTGACAATTAAACCGGCATGTCACTAAGTAACATGACCGTCACTGTTCTAACTGGGTCTTCTCCCAGTCCTTTGCATTGTAGAATCATACAAGTAACAAAAGAATCATATGGTCGTCAACAGCTGAGATCACCTGATCGAAATAGTTGATTTAAATAAAAAGACTTAAAAATAATAAAGAGGTTGCAATATAGGCGCGTTACCGATATATTTTGGGTGTTTGGTTCCCCAGGGTGCCTATTTTCACCCATATAATATATAGAATACTAAACAAAACTACTTCTAATAATAAAAAAAATAAATATATTCTTCAAATATTTTTAATAAAATAGGAAAGATTTACCAATATTTTGATACAATAAATAAAATTTTAATCAAAACTAGGTAAATTGAGTTTTTATGAATTTTAGTAAACGAAATACATTTGAAAATTTAACAAAAACGTACGTACGTAATAAATTGTATAGCATAAGACGGCAACACAATCTTGCCTTTTTTAAGGAATTTGGCCGTTTTAGTAGTAGAATATTTAGGAAACCATAATGAAGTCCCTGGTCTTTGGACCTGTGTCTTCCTCATTCTATATGTAGTTTCTGTCATTCTGTAAGCTTTCGCCTGCGTATGTAGGGGTGAAAAAGATAGGATTTGTTACTTGTAGGTTTCTACAATGATCCTTTGGTTTTGCTGACTTTGTGGTGAGCTAGTGATGTTGTTGTTATGATTTATTTATGTACATACATATATATTTTTGTTGTTTTATCCGGCTTCGCGCCCACTATGTTGTTTATTTCGCGCCGCTCTTTTTATTATATTTTATAGTTCACACCTTCTTTTTTTGGTTTTGATATTTTATGAGCGCAAATGTTTTACCTAGTATCCAACGTATGTAAGTATATGTATGTATATATATCTCGCCACTGCACAGCACTTTTATGTGGTCACTGCACTGGCAATTTCTCACTTTTTTCCACTATTTTAATTGTTCACTAAGTAAATGTTATTAAACATATGTACACATGTGCTTGTGTTTCACCGCAAATTTTGTTTGTTTGTTTTAATCACTATGGTTCGAGGGACCAATGTTTGCCTCCTTGCTCTTAGCCACTACTTACCTCGGCGCTAAAGACTTCACACTCAAAATATTTTATAAAAAACCCAGTCCGTTTGATTTTTATTTTTTCTTCGTTTCTAAAAGCTACGGCACATCGACTTTCGATGTATAGTATGTACGGATGAATGCATGCGGATTGTTAAATTAACTGATGCTGCGACGGACGTTCGTTCGGTGCGAAATTGAGGAAAGCAAAGGGACCTCTTCTTCTGGAGCGGTTGGTTTTGATTGTTGGGTAGTGTAGAGTTGTGGTGTGATGTCCGCATGAGTGGTGTATATTCGTGTGTATTAGTGTGAGGTGTCTTCATGTAAAATATCTGCATGTGTCTTCATACATATGTGGATCGCGTTGATTTTATGTGTTGTCGTCCAGTGCCGCGTGCTGAGGGGGGAGAGCTAATTCATCTAGCCACTGAAGTTTGCAAAAAGAATACAAAAACTCAAATAAAAACTAGCGCACACAAACTATTAATAATAAAGATTAACAAATAGTGCACGAATCCTATATATAAAAACAAAACAAAAAAAAAAAACAATAATGAGTGCATCGCAGCCTCTGCAGCAAAGCCGTAGGTATTTCTTAAATGCCTACTTCAGCTTTGTCAAGTCAACAAAAACAACGTCTGGCAATAAAAAATATAGCGGCGATGATGAGTCATCACAGTGATTAGCTGAAATGGAAAGTAGGCAAAGGACGCAATCGGGCAATAACAAAACCACTGATAGCAGCCACTAAGCAGGCACGCGGACAGCGAAGGAAAACAACACGCAAGGTGGGAATGTACCTTGAGTAGTGGAAATCGAGTCCTATTAAATCAGCGGTCAATACAAAAAAAATTAAAACCAGACACGCCAAATGAAGAAGTTGAAGAAGCTTCAGGAGAAGAAGGGCCATCAACTTAAAGACCACATTTGAAGCCACCAAAACGTGCCCGTTCCCCTTTGATTGTAGTGGTCCGTCTATTGTGCCTTCCTCTGGCGGTTTCAGAGGAACAGGTAATATGTCCAGATGCTGTATTTATTTTATTTGTGAATCTTAAATTCCATTTACTATACGTATTGAAGCAATAATCAAATAATCGGCTGAGTTTTCCAAAATTATATGGCGAAAACGATCGATGTGTTTGCATGTAAATGAGGTGGCCTTCCGTGGTGACTCAAGCCTACCATCTTCGATCAAAGAGCTTGAAACTCCGATGGAGATATTTCGTTATTTCTTCACTAAGAAAATGGTTGACAAGATTGCTTTAGAATCGAACCGGACAGCTCGCAATGTCGATATCAACTCCAAGTTCATAACATCCGGCGAAGAAATTTACAAATACATTGGCATTCATGTTTACATGAGCACTTACCGCTATCCCAATTTGGAAAGCTATTGGGGCCCAAATGCGTTTCAACCAATAGCAAAAACGATGCCTAAAGCAAGGTTTATGGCGATAAAACAATATTTGTCCTTTCGTGATGAACACAATAGAGCCAAAAAAGGAGAGCCTGGTTATGATGCGTTGTTCCGTATTAGAACGTTGTCTGATTTTTTAAACACACGGTTCGATTCCGTACCCAAAACAGCCCGATTGTGCGTCGATGAACAAATGTGTGGCACCAAAATAAAACATCATCTACGCCAATACATGCCAAAAAAACCACACAAGTGGGGCATCAAATTATTCGTGTTATGCGATACAAGCGGATTCGCTTATCGCTTCGAGGTTTATAATGGTGCTGGCGACAATGTGATCTTACCAGGACAACCAGATCTTGGAGCCACGTCGAACGTTGTTGTTCGTTTATCGCAAGCTACATATACCAAACTTCAGGAATCACATTATGTATTTTGATAATTTGTATACATCGTTGCAGTTGTTGGTATTACTGCGAGCTCGAGGCATATTTAGTTTAGGCACCTTACGAATTCCTCGAATTCCCAACTGTAAGCTTCCAAATGAAAAAGACATAAGAGACGAACTACGAGACTGTTCATGTGAGTATATGGGGAGAGCATATGGTGTTGACATAACCACAGTATTATGGAAAGACAATAAATTAGTACGATTGGCATCAACGCCGGCGTTCGACCATTTCAAAGATCCAATACAGATGCAAACAAACAGACATCGAAAGCAGCTCGCTACGACAGAAAGGCGAAGAAATATTTGGAAATTGATTGTCCTCAAATAATCAAAGGGTACAGTTATCACATGGGCGGTGTTGACTTGATGGATGCTCTGATGGGCCGGTACCACATACGAGCGAAGTCAAACGATGCATTAACTCGATTGTTTTACCATTTCATTGACATGGCGATCATGAATGCGTATTTACTACATAAACGGATTTATGCAGAAAAGGTAACTGACTCAAGTCATGAATCAGCCTAACATGAACGGGTTTTGCAGTTACCGCGATTTTGTGAAGCTGTAGTTGCTTCACTGATAACATATCAAGAAAGACGACCCCTTAGTCGTCAAAAAACAGTAACGTCAACGGTAGAAAATATAGAGCCAAGCAATTCGGGCGTTGACCAAAAGTCAAAACATCCCGTACATGAAGTGCGCTACGATGGTCAAGACCATTTTCCAATTTGGCTTGGCAAAGAAGGCGGAAAAAAATGGTGTAAACTCTGTAAGAAGTAGCAAACACAGTGTGTTTGCTCCAAATGCAATCTTCATTTGTGCTGCACCAACGCAAAAAACTGTTTTTTTCGATTATCACAATAAAAATTAATTCTTTTGATTATATTTCGTGTTTGCTTATCTTTCATCTTTGCTTTATCTTTCTTTTCCAATCTACTACTCTGTCGAGTATACCACATCATATATTTGGCATAAACTGTCATGAGTGCCCTGAGGCACTCTTTACCTTTACCTGTCATTCGAAAAAACACGCAAATCACTTGGGGATGGTTTTTTTGAATTACTTTACACCCTAATTATTCAATAACAAAATTCCCACTCGCCTTCTTCCACGCTGAGAGTTTTGAGTGATAGAGGGTTAAGAACGTGATAGGAAAATTACAAGTGACAATTAAACCGGCATGTCACTAAGTAACATGACCGTCACTGTTCTAACTGGGTCTTCTCCCAGTCCTTTGCATTGTAGAATCATACAAGTAACAAAAGAATCATATGGTCGTCAACAGCTGAGATCACCTGATCGAAATAGTTGATTTAAATAAAAAGACTTAAAAATAATAAAGAGGTTGCAATATAGGCGCGTTACCGATATATTTTGGGTGTTTGGTTCCCCAGGGTGCCTATTTTCACCCATATAATATATAGAATACTAAACAAAACTACTTCTAATAATAAAAAAAATAAATATATTCTTCAAATATTTTTAATAAAATAGGAAAGATTTACCAATATTTTGATACAATAAATAAAATTTTAATCAAAACTAGGTAAATTGAGTTTTTATGAATTTTAGTAAACGAAATACATTTGAAAATTTAACAAAAACGTACGTACGTAATAAATTGTATAGCATAAGACGGCAACACAATCTTGCCTTTTTTAAGGAATTTGGCCGTTTTAGTAGTAGAATATTTAGGAAACCATAATGAAGTCCCTGGTCTTTGGACCTGTGTCTTCCTCATTCTATATGTAGTTTCTGTCATTCTGTAAGCTTTCGCCTGCGTATGTAGGGGTGAAAAAGATAGGATTTGTTACTTGTAGGTTTCTACAATGATCCTTTGGTTTTGCTGACTTTGTGGTGAGCTAGTGATGTTGTTGTTATGATTTATTTATGTACATACATATATATTTTTGTTGTTTTATCCGGCTTCGCGCCCACTATGTTGTTTATTTCGCGCCGCTCTTTTTATTATATTTTATAGTTCACACCTTCTTTTTTTGGTTTTGATATTTTATGAGCGCAAATGTTTTACCTAGTATCCAACGTATGTAAGTATATGTATGTATATATATCTCGCCACTGCACAGCACTTTTATGTGGTCACTGCACTGGCAATTTCTCACTTTTTTCCACTATTTTAATTGTTCACTAAGTAAATGTTATTAAACATATGTACACATGTGCTTGTGTTTCACCGCAAATTTTGTTTGTTTGTTTTAATCACTATGGTTCGAGGGACCAATGTTTGCCTCCTTGCTCTTAGCCACTACTTACCTCGGCGCTAAAGACTTCACACTCAAAATATTTTATAAAAAACCCAGTCCGTTTGATTTTTATTTTTTCTTCGTTTCTAAAAGCTACGGCACATCGACTTTCGATGTATAGTATGTACGGATGAATGCATGCGGATTGTTAAATTAACTGATGCTGCGACGGACGTTCGTTCGGTGCGAAATTGAGGAAAGCAAAGGGACCTCTTCTTCTGGAGCGGTTGGTTTTGATTGTTGGGTAGTGTAGAGTTGTGGTGTGATGTCCGCATGAGTGGTGTATATTCGTGTGTATTAGTGTGAGGTGTCTTCATGTAAAATATCTGCATGTGTCTTCATACATATGTGGATCGCGTTGATTTTATGTGTTGTCGTCCAGTGCCGCGTGCTGAGGGGGGAGAGCTAATTCATCTAGCCACTGAAGTTTGCAAAAAGAATACAAAAACTCAAATAAAAACTAGCGCACACAAACTATTAATAATAAAGATTAACAAATAGTGCACGAATCCTATATATAAAAACAAAACAAAAAAAAAAAAAAAAACAATAATGAGTGCATCGCAGCCTCTGCAGCAAAGCCGTAGGTATTTCTTAAATGCCTACTTCAGCTTTGTCAAGTCAACAAAAACAACGTCTGGCAATAAAAAATATAGCGGCGATGATGAGTCATCACAGTGATTAGCTGAAATGGAAAGTAGGCAAAGGACGCAATCGGGCAATAACAAAACCACTGATAGCAGCCACTAAGCAGGCACGCGGACAGCGAAGGAAAACAACACGCAAGGTGGGAATGTACCTTGAGTAGTGGAAATCGAGTCCTATTAAATCAGCGGTCAATACAAAAAAAATTAAAACCAGACACGCCAAATGCTAAAAAGCCAGAAATTCTTAATGGCAACACTGCCTTACTGAGCTAAGAGCTTAACGACGGACATAGAAGTATTTGGTCTTGAAAGTGATTTTATGAACGAAAATTAATAAAAGTGCATGATTTAATATAATAAAAAAACACAAAAAACCACTTACAATTTCGAGAACAATAGAAAGTATCGTGAATAACGACGTGCGTACTGAAGGTAGTAGGTTCCGACTACTTTTGTGGCAATATAGCGGGCTGAAGGTCAATAATTTATTCGGTTTATTGTAGTACGGTTACTTAGATACCACAAAACATCAATTCTGAGTAGCATCGCTGGAATTTGTAATTCTCACTTTTGTCCGGTTATTGAAGGAAAATGCTCCTATGTGCGACGATGCAAAGAGTAGCACCACAGTCGCGAATGCCAAAGCCCCTCCAATCTCTAACATATATGAAACAATAATTCAAACATACACTGACAAAAATTTCATGGATCTTGTGAAGTTCTTTTCAAATAATAACAAGAAATTCTTCTCTTACCAAATGAAGAGCTTAAAAGGCCTATGGCTAAATGAGCTTCTGATCCCCCCTCACAGTATAACACTGCCACACCACACACATCATACACACTACATCTTCATCACAAACCACATCTTCATTTAACACCATATCTTCCATTCGTTTCCACACTGCTCCGTGTCAACACCCCTTTTTGCTACACACGTCCCGCGCATTGCAAACAACTCAATCAGACGAAAGATCCAATCAACATGGATCCAATTAAACATGGTCCTTCGAGCCATAGTGAGAGGCATTATGGATTAGTGAAACAATTCAAACAAAGAAAAACGAGAAAAATTAAAATAAGAGCAAAAGGAATTGTGAGCAAAAAACAAAACAAAACTGCAGTGAACCTAACAAAACCATATCAAAAATCCAAAAAATGCAGGGACAATATACTACATGTATATAATATATATAGTATATATGTATATGTCCATTTATGTACATACTATATACCTTAGAAATAAGTTAAAAGGCTTAAACAAACAAAAACCCACACATCGGGCGCGAACATTCAAAGAAATATACATATACACAAAACAACAGCACAAGGAAATATCCACGTGAAGAACATAAATTTGTAATATTAATTATCATCTGTGTGGCATCACCGGCACATCAAAAGCAACACTCGATTTTCAACCGCCAAAGTGAACGCAGCCTCCCGTGCGATACAATCTGATTTTCATACTCTCGCAACAATGTTCCTAACGAGAGTATTATAGTTTTGTTCACATAAAGGTTGTTTGTAAGTCCTAAAACTAAAAGAGTCAGATATAGGGTTATATACATATACCAAAGTGATCAGGGCGACGAGTAGAGTCGAAATCCGGATGTCTGTCTGTCCGTCCGTCCGTCTGTCCGTCCGTCCGTCCGTGCAAGTTGTAACTTGAGTAAAAATTGAGATATTATGATGAAACTTGGTACACGTATTCCTTGGCTCCATAAGAAGGTTAAGTTCGAAGATGGGCAAAATCGGCCTTCTGCCACGCCCACAAAATGGCGGAGACCGAAAACCTATAAAGTGTCATAACTAAGCCATAAATAAAGATATTAAAGTGAAATTTGGCACAAAGGATCGCATTAGGGAGGGGCATATTTGGACGCAATTGTTTTGGAAAAGTGGGCGTGGCCTCGCCCCCTACTAAGTTTTTTGTTAATATCTCGGAAACTACTATAGCTATGTCAACCAAAGTCTACAGAGTCGTTTTCTTCAGGTATTTCCATATACAGTTAAAAAATGGAAGAAATCGGATAATAACCACGCCCACCTCCCATACAAAGGTTATGTTCAAAATCACTAAAAGTGCGTTAACCGACTAACAAAAAACGTCAGAAACACTAAATTTTACGGAAGAAGTGGCAGAAGGAAGGTGCACCCAGGCTTTTTTTAAAAATTGAAAATGGGCGTGGCGCCGCCCACTTATGGACCAAGAACCATATCTCAGGAGCTACTAGACCGATTTCAATGAAATTCGGTATATAATATTTTCTTAACACCCTGATGACATGTCCGAAATATGGGTGAAATCGGTTCACAACCACGCTTTCTTCCAATATAAAGCTATTTTGAATTCCATCTGATGCCTTCTCTGTATAATACGAGTATAAACATTAGGAACCAATGATAATAGCGGAATAAAACTTTACAAAAATACGGTATTTGAAAAATATGTAAATGACGTATTATGAAATCTCGATTATCACTTTACCATGCGAGAGTATAAAATGTTCGGTGACACCCGAACTTAGCCCTTCCTTACTTGTTTAACTAAACTCTGTGTCATTATAATTACTCATTTTTAATATACATTTAAATAAAATACCATCCTGTGAACATTAAAGTGTCCGAATATCTTAAAATACCCTTTCAAATTGGAACAACGCGAACAGCAAACCAACTGGAAACGATTTAGAGAGGAGCATAGGAATTTTACCAAATGCACATAAGTACATATATACAGCCACATTATCCACAAAAACCCTTATTGGAAAATACAGGAAGAGTATTATGTCCTTTATTTATTTGATATATGCCTAACGCTATTAAAATTCTACCTAACACGGTACAAGCCGAAATAATGTTTAGAGTAATATATGTATATACATATATATCAAAATGTACATATATAAAAATATAGGAGCCTACCCTTGTGGACTCAAAGCACACCAAATTGTCAAAAATTCAAATATTTACTTGTGACAAAGTTCCGGCAGTACCCCTTATGCTTAATAAAGTAATAAGCAGGACTGCAGTGCATATTTACTTACGCACATTCATACATACAAATACACTAATGATATCCCCAAAACCCCCTGGCGGAAATTAAAGTATTATTTATATCGTTTGTTGTATTAAAGTATTTGTTTTATTAAAGTATATATTGTATCGTTTCCCTTCAATATTTATATATTACTAGTGTTGTCCTGTACGCACGTCTTTATTCCGAAAATTTCAACTTTTTTCAAAAAGCTGTAACAATGTGAACTGTTTTGATGAAAATTATTATTAAAAAGTTATTACAATATCTATCTTTGTTTATTTCGGTTTCGGTAATCAGAGGGTTTAAGATGAGTAGGTGATTAGCCTTCTGCATCCGAGCCTAGCTCCGGGGCTGCCGGTTTTGCCTCTAGGCAGGCAATGGTGTGGGAATTATACCGCCTTTATTCGGTCGTCAGAGCCTCGTTCCTAGTGAACAGGGGGTACCGCGCGAAGGTGAGGTTGACGTTCGGGAGAGATAGGCTATATTTTCGCATCACCAACCCCAATTGCCCATTTTTGGTATTCGCTGAATGGGCCCCTACCCCATATTCCACCTAGGAACTACGGGAAAATATATATATATACATATATACAATATCTAACCTCATTAAAGGTACATTTATCACAATCAGTGTGACCAGATCTAAAAAAGTGTTGCAGCTAAATCAGCATTAAAATAATGCTAAATATAAAAACGTGTTTTACATAAAATGATCACTATAAAGCGTTAATTTTTTAAAAATTTTGTATTCAATGTTGCCTTAGAAATATATTTCATTAGAATAAAACAATGTCATGTAGTAATTCAACCATGTATTGTTGAGCCATGGCAAACAACAAAAAAAACTATTTATTGAATAAAAAAAATCATAAAGAGTTTTACAAACAGAAAAAAAAAGTGATCATTCAATTCAATATCACATTGGTTTGTACATACATACATATGTATATGTATATTTATATAAAAAAAATAACATAAACATTTAAATCGCTATTTAATAGCATTTCAGTACATTTTTAAATATCATTTGTTTACAAATGATACATTTTATTTATAAACTAAATACATTATCAAATGAATATTGTTTCTCAACTTCCGAAGAGTCGGTCGAAATATCATTATCATACATGTTTTTATCACATTTTTGTATGAGATCGTTGGTAATTTTAAAACTTTCGCAACATTTATTTAACCTTTTCAATCCGCATCTAATGTAAAGAAGTGAATTCATAGTGTTCAATATCATTCTATTTCTAATTTTTGTTTTTATAAGGTTCATGCCACTGAAAACTCTTTCAACTTCTGCGTTACTAAATGGTAAAACTAGAAACTTCATAACAAAAGAAGACAATTCCTGGAACGGGTTTTCATTTAAAGCATTTTTATATTCGTATACACTTATCCAGAAATTAATTGTTGAGTTTTTATTTGCCCATTCATATGTACTTAGCTTTTGCCATTGCTTTTCTAAAATAGTAATTTCGTCCACTGTGAAATCTTCCATTTGTTGTTCAAAATGTTCATGCAATTTAATTTTTTTCGTTTTTAAACTGTTTTCTACAGAAAACAAATTTGTATCTTTAAGATTTAGAAAATTTGCTGGCAATCGTTGTCTACGCTGATATATTAACTGAGCTATAAACTTTCGGCAAGTAACTCTTATTTCATTTTCTTCTTCAGAATTGATTACATCTTTCTTTGATTTTAAAAATGCTTCAAAGTTGTAATTAAAGTATGGTGTTGGAACAAAAAAATCTTCTAAACGCGAATTGAACGGATAAAAAATGTCAGATTTTAAAACAATTTGATAGGAAAGGTCTTTCAAAAGAACATATAGTTCTGATAGCAACAGAGTAGGGTCAGCATTATTACTTTCAAACATTTTATTTACTTTTTGTACATCTGACAGCAAAGGTTTCAAAAACTTCAGATATAATAAATTTTTTTCAGTGTACAGTTTTTTTAATATATTGGCTTGATGACACGATTCTACCGCTTCGGCAACTTCAAAATGAGTTTTCAACTCTAGCCATTGACTTTCTATACGATTTACAGCTGATTCAATTGACAACCATCTAGTGTCACAAGCTCTTACCAATTTTAATGGTTGCATGCCATCATTAATCTTTTAATAAATGCTTTTATAATGTTTGTGTCTTAAAGTTGATTTGGAAAACCAATTGTAAGTTTCTGACACCAAATACTCAATTTCATCAGGTAGCATTTTGGATGCTGAAGACACTGAAAGCTGAATGGAATGACAGATACAGGGAACTGGTATTATGTTTTTATTTTTTTCACGTAGTTTTGCTATCACTCCACGGTTAACTCCAGTCATTACTCTGGCATTATCAGTTCCTAAGCCCACCATGTTTTGAATTTTTAGATTAAAATCCTTAATAACTTTAAAAATGGCTTTGCATATTCCATTGGCTGACGCGTCATCAAGTGCACTTAAGTTTAAAAATGTGTTTACAATTTGTTTGGCAGACTTACTGTAATAACGTATTACTATACCCAAATACTTATCAATAGTTATGTCTGTAAGTTAAGTTGTCACTAATATCTTCAGCCAATAGGTGTTGAAAATGGGGAGCCAAAATTGACTTAATGAGGGCAGTACACTTTGTTCGACCCAATGTCATGCCAACGGCGACCTTGCTATCAATAAATATATATTTTTGTAAACGGACTAAATGATCGGCTGACCTTATCGTGGTGTGTACCGTTACATATAAAGCTTCTAATAATTCTGCTGCTTTTACTTTGGAATTGCTGTTTAGTGGGTGAAAATCGAGTGTTTTTTGATTGTTTTTTGTGAAAGGCGATGCTGTTGCTAAATGCTTAGAAGTTTTTCCATGAGTAAGAAGTGTACTTTGTTTTGGTTTTAAAGTACAATGGCAGTATTACACTTTACCTCCTGATCATTTAGGTCGACAATCCACTTGCATAGTCTCGGATCATTAAACCAGCTTTTTCTGGGTCTTTGGGTATATTTTCTGCAATATTTACGAGTATATGATTTTTAGTACATTTTTAACACACGTAATAAGTATTTATTTACTTTTTACTGGTGCTGGGCCGGCACGTGTTTTCTTCGGAGTCACTGCTAACTTCGTCAATATCTAAATCATTTGGGTCACTTCTTTTAAGTTACCTATAAAAATTATTATGATTACTTAAATTTACACATAATTTCATTTTTTAGTTAACTACCAACCTTTCCATTGTCTATGTTAAACAAATTGCTATTTTTTGTTTTATTAGAGATGAATGAAAACACAGCTGTTCTATTGAGCTGTGATGCCAGATTTTATTTTTTAATCACTACGCAAATGATTGCCATGGTTATATGTATAAATGTGTAGTCAACTAAAAATTATCAGATTTTGCTTATACAAAAAAGTAATAAAACATTTCAAATTTTTTGAATAGAATAATACTAAAAATGCTAAACTAATAATAGCAAAAAGCTAAGAAAAATGCTAAATGCTAAATGAAAATTTTGCGGCTAAATACAAAAAAAAAGCTAAATTTAGCTGCAAAAATGCTAAAATGGTCACACTGATCACAATTCAACCCTATGGATTGGTTTGAGTATGGGTATTCTGTATGAGTGAAATGAAATCTAGAAGCTGTGTTTAGTAAAAATTTAAATTATATCTGTCAGCGATTTCCATTTATTTTTTATGATACATTGGTTTGTATTTTAGGGGACGATATATATATTATTATATTTAAAATATGAGTTTTGAATATAAAGTGGTTATATTTTACAGTTATCATGCACTCATATTGAAACAAATTAAAAATTAAATAAATTTGTGAAGTTTAAAGGTATTTGATGAAACGTTTTGTAATTTGAAGCATCATAGTTTTATTTTCAATGGAAAATGATTAAAAATATTTAATGAGTGAGAGCTAACAAGCTTAAATCCTTTTATTGGGTATTGAAAGGACAAACGTCAGTTGTTCTAATATGCTTTAAAAAGATTTAAATAGTTTCTCCATATAATAAATAATTTAGTAATTTTTATTCGTACTAAATGTTGGGTAGTGGGTTGATAAATGCCCAAAAATTGTTATTTTGTGTAATCTGGCCATAATGGGAAATGTTATAAGAAACGCTAATTTTGAAGCGCTCTCACACTGGAATAAGTTGAACATCCCTTTATTCCTGGTATTAGCACGAAGACGTTGAGTGCGTTTCCCTGAATATGTGTACGCGCAACTTGATTTCGTAAATTTATATTATCCGCCTATTGTTCTTCGACTGATCTATTAAATCGATGATCATGGACCAAATGCGCGTTCCGAGTACGTCGACCAATATTTCTTGCTCTTCCACGAAGACGTGGCATTTATCTGTAAAAATAAGAACCCGTTAAATAATACGCGTATTATATATGAGTTACTTATTGAAGATGAGATTTTAATTAATTAACTAAAAATATTTATTGTATCAAATTTTGGGTTAAAACGTGTAATTTTATTTCTTTGCTTTTTTCATTTCATATTTCCAAAAATGAATAATTTTTAATAAAAACAATAATAAAAAATTCGTTATGAAATCAATGAGCTACACAAATTAATTTGTAGGTTGGGGTGTTTGTTAATGAACGCAGGTGTAAATTTATTAAAAAAAAAATTATAAGAAATATACTCACTTCGATTCCGCACTAAATTAGAAAAATGTATATTTTTTTCTGCACACTTCAAAACTTTTCGAACTCTAATTTTACTTTGATATAATATTTTAATTAGCACTCGACTTAAATCAAACAATAATAACACAAAACTACGAAATATTTTTCTCAGTTTGATCGCAGCACCAACTGTCGCAATAATCTAAAACTAAAATAGAATAATATTGAATTTCCGACACTGCGATGGTAGCGCAGTCTGCCGGATTACTCTTTCCAACGGAATCTTCAGATCGCGGCGCCAAAGCAATCGGAATTGTGCCATTTCGGAATATAATTTATGTATGCACCTAAAGAAGCCTTCTTTTCCGTTGTATTTTACCAGAAACGCGTAAATTATTTTGATGCTTACTCCGTTATTAAAATAATGTGCAGCAACAATAACCAAATAAAACTTCTGCTTTCCGATATTTCAAAACTTATCTTTCCTATATTTTTTCAATATGTACGGATATTTAGTATACATAAAAGTACACTTGTCACAAGGCAACTATTTGAAGAGAACAGAACTTATTCACTTGAGTGGGGCCACGCCCACTTTTTAAAAAAAAAATTCCGACATGTGCCCCTTGCCACTACGATCCTTTGTACCAAATTACAGCACTTTATGTATTTTCGCTTAATGGCAATTTGTAGGCGTGGCAGTGGTCCGATTACGCCCATCTAAGAATTCGAATTTCATCAGGATATCTCAATTTTTTTTCAAGGTACAGCTTGCACGGACGGACGGACAGACAAGCAGTCAACCGGATTTCAACTTGTCTCGTCATCCTGATCATATATATATACATAACCCTATATCTCTGGTTGCAAGAGAATAAAAATTATAAGCTTAAATATACATATGCATATACATATGTGCAAATACTTAAAATCTTGTGTATACGTACATACATATATGCCATATATTTATATTACATACAAAGAGCATAACCCTGCCAACCACGGCTACCCACTTTTGTCAAATATTTCAATGCAACTACATCAATACAACGCACATTTTCGGGTTATTTTTTGTTTACCTAAATGAGATGGAAAAAAGTTTCTTTCATTTCTTGATTTATTTGAATGAATGCGAAGGAGAAAACATAATTGTCAATAGTGCCAAAAGAAAATCCCAAAAAGGGTAATAAAAAACGATTGAAAGACCCATGTCATTCGTGATCGTACCATCGTAAAGGAGGCTCGTACAACAAGAAGGTAAGCGAACGATTTTTATGTGATTTTTTTTTTAAATAATTACTTCATTTGTTTTTATAGCATTGGAAATCAGAACTGAATTGTAAATAGCAGCAGCAATATCATCAGAAGCAGCAAATATAAATTGCCAAGTAAGTATGTGAAAAAAGTGTGTGTTGTTTGAAATTGGATTGTGCAGTCCAATGTAATACGCAAAAATAATTACATACATATGTACATAAATATGTATTTTATGCGTTTAATGCGGCCTGGACAATCCAATATAATATGCGAAAACAAATGTTTGTTTTATATTTTAAATAATCAGATAATATTATTCTTTTCTTTCGGAGTCAATTCTATTTGTATTTAATATATGTATTTTGTTGTTTTTTCAGATAATATTAATCTTTTCTTTCAGATATTATTATAAGTTTTTTATAATTACTCTTTTCTTTCAGGCATTCTGATTATTTTATATAATTAATCTTTATTTTCAGATATTAATAATATTTTATTGAACATATGTACATATTTGTAATTCTGTAAAAAATGTTCATTAATAAAGAAAAATAAAAAAATTTAAATTTAAAATGTTTAGAATTTTGAAAATATTTTAACTTAGGAAAGAGAAAATGCAAACCTGCATCAGCCGTTGATTGGGGATATTAGAGCAGAACAGATATACTTTTTTTATATGACACTGCTGAATGAGCGCAACAGAGATGTATGATCACATGTATACGTACGTGTGAGGGGAAAAGTGGTTAGAATATTCACGCGGCCTATGGCAATCTAACCACATTTTTACTACTACCTACTATTTCACTGGTTTTTTAACCGCTCGTGGTTGGCAGGGAACTTGCTCATTAATTGCATTAACTCATTACATCTGTATTTCTAAAACATATACTCAAACTCTGAACTGAATATTTACATATATACATACTAGGCCGGGTCGATTTGTGGGGAGGCAAAATAATCGCCCATTGCTCTATGAAAATCATATTCTAGGGATCAAAATAAGAAATTTTGCCGAAGGAACCATACCTCTGAAACGAATTCTGATGTCCCCAAATTTGGATCGAGCTTTTGGGTAGGGGCAAATTTTGAAATAGAATTGAAATTACCATTTCATTCTTATTACCTCTGCTCCTTTGAAGTTGGTCGCCTTGTCGTGGCGAAGGGGCTTAAGTAAGAGTAAAGTGTGCATCCCAAAGGAAACGCACTCTAATCTTACGAACTAAGAGGGACACTTCATAATTCCCACAATAGTGATATGGATGAATAAACCCTAGGTTTTACGCTCATCTCCTATTGTGGAAGTATGAGGACACCCGAACCAACACCACCCTAAGCCAAGGTGTCGAGGTACCCGTGCCGAGGGCTGAATGGTCAGCGGGGGTAATAAATAGCTGATAGCGAACGGTCCCCTCCGATGCCCGGGCGAGGTCGGAGGTATAAAAGCCTTCTCTCCGCATACCGGCTCTGCGGACGAGTGACTACCCTTTCCGGACTACTCGTGGGACCAAACATGAACGTAAACAATACAAAAACAACATTAACAACAACATCAACTACAACAACCAAATTGACGACAACAGCAACGACTAAGGACATGAGTTATCGGAATCCTATAACGGAATCCGATGAGGGCGAACTACTTGCCTCCAGCCAGGAGACGAGTAAGAGTACTACCGAACATACCAAACAAAGTATACCGGTAGATACAGCAGTGAAAACCACAGAGGTAAGGGACGAAGCGTCCACCTCCAAGGCTGCCATGAGCACCAACCAAAGTGCACTGGCGGCTAAAAGTGAGAACAAAAAGAAGCGCAAGAAATCCCAAAATCAGCTGAGGAAAACCCGGTACCAGAGGGCGGTCTTCATACTAGGGAAGATAGCCAAAGACCAGGCAGCCGGTACCCCAGTTGATGAGGCTGAAACAAAGCGCCTCAAATCCATCGTAGAGGAATATGAAGGCTACCTGAAAAGGAAGCAATCACAATCTCAAGTAGAGAACAAACTAGAGAGCACTTCTCAAAAGAGAAATCGCTCCATCACATAGGTACCCGGAACTCAGCCCAAAAAACCGAGGCGGAGTGAAGGAGAACACAGCAGCACAACAACGGCAAGGCATTTCTGCGATGTAGCCAGGGATAGCCTGCAGGTGGCCATTATAGATGGAAATTCCTCCTCTCCGGGCACAATACAGGAGAGATGGGTGGAGATCGACGTCAGATTGTCGAGTATGGTGCTAAGCTATGTACTCGACAATCCTGCGGGTCCTCACCCGGAGTTTGACTCCTCTGAGACCCTCAGGGGCTACAGGGTCATCAAATGCGCGGACCAGGCCTCGCTAGATTTCCTGACGGGTAGTGTTGCTATAATTAGCAACGCCTTCGTAGGCCTCCAATTGAGGCTTATACCCGCCAGGGACATTCCAAAGAGACCTCGTGCTCGCATTTGGTTACCCCCTCTAGAGGAGCCAGGCGAAAAACTCCTGAGGTGCAGCTAATCAAGGAGGAAAAACCTAATAAAGCAAGTAAGCCAATACTAGTGGCCATTTGTGATGAGTCCATTGAGGCTCTGAAGAAGACTGAAGGCGACAAAGCGGCTGACGAAGACGACACGGAAGAGGTCGACGACGCCAGCCAGTTGCTAAGGAATGTGGGCATCGAAGAAACCCGAGATGCCCAATAACAACCTTAGATGTGTACAGATAAACCTGCAGCACTCGAAGAGTGCTACAGCGAATCTGACAACCCTCGTGAACGAGAGGGGCATCGACATCAGCCTAGTACAGGAGCCCTGGCTCAATGATGATTCCATTAAAGGGCTAAACAGCAGCAACTATAACCTGTTTTACACACGGAACAGAGGTAAACCTAGGGCATGCATCCTTATCAATAAAAGTATAAATGCATTTCTTTGTCCTAATTACAGCACAGCAGATATCACAGTGGTAAAGGTGGAACAGAAGGAAAAGCCCTTCTTCTTGGTCTCGGCCTACTTGGCCCATGACGAAGACTTACCACCGGCCCCGCTCGCCAGACTAGTAGAGGAGAACAGGAGGGATGATGTCCTAATAGGGTGTGATGCAAACGCAAGGCACACCGTATGGGGTAGCTCCAATATAAACACCAGAGGTGAGTCACTCTTGCAGTATATTTTGAATAGTAATCTAAGTTTTTGCAACAAGGGCGATAAGCCAACATTTACTTTCCCAAGCTCGGATAGGTTTCCGGGGTGGGAGGAAGTGCTTGACATGGTGGCATAGACGACACTGTGTGCAGATGGAAACTATCGATGCTTGAGAATAGGAAGATTATAGCTTCAAACGGCGCTGCAACACAAACAAGCTATGTGAGTAGAAGAACGCCTCAAGGGGGGGTCCTCTCTCCGATTCTTTCGGTTGCAGCGCTGAACGAAATACTACTCCAACTAAAAGGTGAAGGAGTGAAAGCAGTAGCGTATGCAGACGATATAGTGTTGTTGGTTTCAGGCATGTTTCCTTCAACAGTCAGCGAGATTATGGAAAGAGCACTTCGTAGGTTAAACCTATGGGCTAAAAACAATGGTCTAGGAGTTAACCCGAACAAAACAGAACTGATGCTATTCACTAACAGAACCAAAATACCTCAGTTTCAACTTCCGGTACTAAACGGTACAACACTCACTCTATCCCCCACAGCTAAATACTTGGGGGTGGAGATTGACACCAAACTGTCCTGGAAAATAAATATAGAAAAAAGAATAATCAAAGCATACATGGCCTACTATACTTGTAAGAAAATCGTCAACAAGAATTGGGGCCTTAAACCAAGTATAATCATGTGGATGTATACGGCTGTCATAAGACCTATACTTACATATGGAGCTCTGGTATGGTGGCCAGCGCTAAACAAACAATACAATATTAGAAAATTAAATGGAATACAAAGAGCAGCATGTGCGGGTGTTACGGGTGCAATCAGGTCATGTCCGACTGATTCGCTCAATGTGATCCTGCATCAACTACCAATGGAAATTTTTATTCACAAAACAGCAGCTATTGCGGCGATAAGAATAAAAGAATTGGGAGGTTGGAAACAGCTGAACTACGGACATAGTGTAATTCTAAACAAGTTCACTATTAACAAATCAGACTACATTCTCCCAAAGCTGGATTTCAGTAGACACTTCCAGGTGAGGATACCATCTAGACGAGAATGGAGAAGAGGTTCAATAGTAGAGGAAGATACCACCTCAGTCTATACCGACGGGTCCAAAATGGACTGCGGAGTGGGCACGGGGGTATTCTCCGCTGATCTAGGCATATCTCTCTCTATACGTCTACTGAACTCGGCTAGCATCTTCCAAGCAGAAGTACTAGGCATAGAAAAAGCCTGCGAGGTTCTATTAGAAAACCACGGAAATATACATAAAGCAACTATATTTACGGACAGCCAGGCGGCCCTCCTGGCATTGTCTTCACCCATGACAAATTCCAGTATAGTTCACAGCTGCAAGAGAGCACTAAGCTCAATAAAAGACAAGCTCCAGCTAAACTTGATCTGGGTTCCCGGACACAGGAACTTTTTCGGTAACGAAAAAGCAGACGAGTTGGCAAAGGCAGGAGCTTTCCTCAATGAATCCGAGGCGGAGCTAATACCAAGCCCGCTAGGATCGATAAAAGGAGAGATCAATAGACAAAATGCGTCATAACTAAACAATTATGGCTAACATATGACAGGAAAAGAACAAATGATTTATTAAATAGGTCAAGAAAAAGTATTTACAGAATAACAGCTACCACAACAGGGCACTGGCCATTTGGGGAATATGCGTCCAAAATGGGATTGCCCTACAACGATATCTGCCGTGGCTGCGGAATAGCAGGGAACAAGGAAACAATCTTCCACTTTCTCTGCGAATGCCCAGCTCTAGCACAGACCCGACACAAAACACTCGGAATCCACCAAGCACCAAATCTTGAATGGATTTCCACCAAAAGCATATCGGACATAAGTAGTTTCATTGAAACCTCAAAATGGTTTGTCAGGCAGAACACATGCTATAAATGTTGGTTTTAAACATAGTATTTGGTATGGTATACAGGTGGTATCATACGAACAAGAAAATATATTTCAAATTTATGAGTTTGTAACTACTAGTTATTATATTTGCGGTTGTTTCTTTGATCGATTTATTATTTGTGGTTTTATTTTTATTTGAATTTTTTATTGCAATTCTTTAAAGAAATAAGGAGAACTCAAAGCAATGTTCCACTATGGTATTTCAAAAAAAATAATAAGTGAAGTGACCATTCCAAATCAAAAAGTTTACAATGAACAATTATCGAACATCAACAAATATCGAAAACCCAATAAGTCATATACCCAAGCATGATGTTACTGTTTTTGGTGTGTCTACTGATTTGACTGATCTTAATTTACCAACCCATCTGGATATGTTGAGATATTTTTTTTCCATTAAGCGAACGTGCTAAAACAGAACAAAAAAAGTTTTCCTATAAATCATTCACTATTCAAGTACAAGATAAGTTGATTGGAATTTGGGAAAAACTTGGTACGGAAATAATGCTGAACAAGTAAGGAAGGGCATTATTTGGTGAGTAGTTATGGGGGAAAGTTTCCTTAACTTTTGACATTTCCTTAATTGTGAATTAAGAACATTTTATATACTCAACTTGAGTTGATATGGTGGTGATAATCGAGATTTCATTATCCGTTATTTACATATTTTTCAAATACCGTATTTGTGTAAAGTTTCATTCCGATATCATCATTGGTTCTAATGTATATATTATGTACAGAGAAGGCATTGTATGATGTCTTTTCAAAATAAGCGTTATATTGCAATTTGAAGGCGTGGTTGTGAACCGATTTTTCAGTCTATATTTCGTACATGTCATCAGGTTGTTAAGAAAATATTATATACCGAATTTCATTGAAATCGGTCTAACAGTTCCTGAGATATGGTTTCTTTGTTCGGATGAACGTCTGTGTTTTGTAAAAGCTTTTGTTTAAATTTTTGTTGCTTTTAGCGTGGGGTCTATTTAAGCTTCCATTTTGGCCGTTTTTTGTTTTTTTTTTTTTGTTTTATTACAAAATTTTTAAAAAACAATGTTTGATATGCAGCTTCAAAAACTAACGAGCAGTTTGATTTGCAATTTTTTCCGTAAAATTTAGTTTTGTTTTTTTCTTTTTTGTTAGTCCGTTAACATTTGTTGCCACTTTTAGTGATTTTCAACATAACTTTTCTTTGTATGGGAGCTGTCTGTGGGAATATTTTGTGGTTAGAAAATATTCGATTTCTTCCTTTTTCATAACGTGTATCCCAAGCAAAATGGAATTATCGTCATTTAAGAAAACGACTATTTCGCCTGTAGAGTTTGGTTTTGACATAGCTTTTGATAGTTCTGGATGGTTGATGTAAACGGCTGTAAACATGTCCCGGAAGGACGCCATTCTTCATAACAAAAATGTTTCTTGTCACATGCGGGGCGTGGATGCCTGAACTTGCCTCTTGATATTGTTGCAAAAATATTACGTCCAAATATTGCTTTTATTCTTTAATTGATCGATCTAGCTTTTGTTTCTTCATATTGGTCACAGTTTTTAATATCTTTATTTATTTTGGCTTAGAATCAACTATGGCATCATGACTTTATAGATTTTGACTTTTTATTTCCAATAATGATTCCATTTTCATGAATGGGCGAATAAGCAAATCTGTGCCGATTTTAAACTGTCATCTTCTGAAATAAATTTAATACCTGTTTTATGGAGCCAGGTGCATTTTGTTTTTTTGTGTTATTAACCAAGTTTTATTTTAGTTCGATTTGTAAATAATTAATTTTTTCAGTTAACTGATTTAAATAACGGACGAAACGAATAAATAGAGTTTTGAAATTTGATGATCTTGCTAAAAATGTTAGTTTTATTTATAACTTTTTTTTTTCTTTTTTGTTTACTTGCGATAGAATTATTATTATATATAATTAATTTATCCTATATCTTATTTAGTTTTGAGAGACGTTGAAACAATGCGTTTTTTACATACATATATAGGTTTGAACGAGACAAAACTGAAAAAAAAGATGTGCACTTTTATATGTAAATATTAGGTTTTGCTCTATATTTACGTAAAAAAGTGTATATTGTTATTTAAATATGAATAATTTTTTGACAAGTATCAAGAGCAAATTATTGATTTAGTTTGTGTCAGTACAATTTATGCAATCCTGCTTATTGATTTGTTAAATATAAGAGGAATTGCCGGAAAATATTGCAAAAATACTTGAATTTTGGCTTCTTTCCGTTTTTGTTAAATAGTTGTGTTTAAATACACAAAGGTAAGCTCAACATATAGGCATTTAATTTTTTTATAAATATTATATTTTGATATATTTGCGCTATTATGCGATTTTAAATTGCAGATTTTGCACGTATATAAAACATATATCATTAGAAGAAAATGGACTAAACGTCTATACATCATTGTATATATATGTTTGTAACATACCAAGACCCTGATTTGTCTTTCGCCTTGTCCCAATTCCTGTTCTCCACCTAGCCACCTCCTTGTGCTGTTGGGTTGTTTGTATGTATGTATATTTGTTTTAATGTTCGCGCCCGTTTCTTTCGTTTCGTGTTTGTTTTATTGTTTAGGTGTTTTTGCTTTTCGCGCCCGATTTATATTTTAAGTATTTTATTGTTTTCTTCCTGATGTGTGGGTTTTTGTTTGTTTAAAATGTTTGGTGGCTTAATTTTTCAAATGCGGTTTGTTTTTGCAAGATTTTAAAATTAAATGTTATTTGTTTTTTGTTCTTTTTAGGTTATTTTTTTTTCTTTTTGAATGCACTCATATGCATATGTATGTATAAATTTGTATATGTTCGCCTTCCTTTGTAATTTTTTTTGGTTTTTGTCACTTCACCTTTTTTGTTATTTTTGTATTACTAAGTATGAATATATTTTAATTTGCTTTGTTTATTTTATTTATTTCTTGTTCTATTTGAGATACCAATTATGTTTGGTTTTCATTCGATGGCAGAAAAGATGTATATCGTTAACTTTACATTAAAATTTTGACCAAAAATTTTTGATTTTAATATGTATGTCTGTTTGTTTGTAAACCAAAGGTGCGTTTCGTTAGGGCTCGAAGGACCATGAATAATTGGGTGCCCAACTAAATGGGAAGCACACACCTCTGTATTTAAGTTTTATGAGTAGTGAGTTAAACTCGCGACTGATGTTATTATTATTATTTATTATTATTTTTAACACAAATCCGGGTTACAATAAATGCCAAACTTAATTAAATGAAATAAGTGCGGGATCAATGCGAAATGAAGAGATGTTAAAATAGGAAGGATCACGGCTGATCCAAAGTAATGTAGAAACGTTTTGAACGTTGTATCGAGAAAATTGTATAAACTTCTGAGGCTATGAGGAGCTTAGGCCCGTAGACGAATCGAAAGTATCTGCCCGGGTGTGTATAACGAAGTGTGTCGAAATGTCTGCTTTCTCGTTTTCCATCCTTTTTGATAAGTTTGTTGGTGTACGAGTATAGGCATGGTGAGTTGTGTTGTCGTGTTCTCAGCTGTGGTGAAATAAACTGTCTTCTTAGGGTGCGCCAGTTTTTCCCGGGTAAAGTGGGGGACGCTTAACTCATTTAAACATTGAGAGAACCCAATTCTGAATTGATTGGTTACGTAAGACTGGAACATGAAACCGCTGAATACAAAACAACCAAATTAAATGTTTTTTTCAACGATAAAAATATGTCACTGGATACATTAATTGGAATATGCACTGACGGTGAGCCAACAAACACTGGCCCACACGGTGGAATTATACGACGATTCGAATTGCTGTTAAAATGACCACTGCATTGGTTTGTTTGCCTTCTACACTTCAACGAACTTCCGTTTCCGGCATTTGTTTGAAGCTTTGGATAAATCAACCAGCACTGGACCAAGATCGGCAACCGGAAAACTGAGCCGTCAAATCGAAACTTGTGAAACTATTCGGGTAAGTTATTGCTATCACCCATTTATTGTAATTGTCAACCATTTTTAATTATTTTATTATTATATATTTTTAGGTGGTGGACGGCTTCCAGAAAATTGAGTTGCAAAATATGCCCCCTGCTCCAGAAAAAAAAGAATTTTCCACCGATTCGAAGTACTTATACGACATGGCCCATGCAATTTCTAGCGGCGTGGTTCCGGTGGATCTGGCTAACATCAAACCAGGGAAAGTTGTACATTCTCGGTGACTTACCAAGGCCGCTAGATTATTGCGATTATATGTGACAACGGAAAATCCAGATGCAAATTTAAGAATTCTGGTTGAATTTATAATTAAATGTTATGTGCCAATGTACTTCAATATCAAGTATTACAGCTCTGTCGTGTACGGTAGTGCATTATTTTTCAAGTTCATTGGTTGGTCACGATTTCTAGAACCTCGTTTACGCAAAATTGTCAATCAAGTAATTAAAGATAATTCATATTATGCGCATTCGGAAAATATCTTGTTATCAATGTTGTTTGATGATAGGAAAGAAAAGCGCGACTGTGCCATCAAGAAAATTCTACGATCCGATACATTGAAAGAATATTTAAATCAAGTTGATCCACCGTTTAATGATCCAAAAATTCCATCACACATACAAGGAACGCAACGACATGTTCAATTGCTAGCTAGCGTTTTCAAACGGGTTATACCGGAAAATGTAGAGGCTGTTATGGCGACGACATTAGAGAGCCGTGCGAAATTGCCCAGACTTGAAAGTAAAAAAGACTTCAAACAATAATTTTTTTTAGTTTCTTTTCTATAACTCACTTAAATTAATTTTTTCATTTACATATGTTCTGACTAAATAAATTTCTTAAGAGAAAAAATAGATATTATTATAAATAAATAAATAAAAATAAAGAAAAAACATAGCCATTTAGCTGATTTTTTTATGTAAAGGCCAAAAATGGTGATTTTTTGAAATGATTGTATGGGTAACCCCCCAGGGGAGTTCCAAGGGGTGTGCCACTGGCATGGGTGGATCGGCCGTCCAAAGTTAGTGGGGGTCGGTCATACATTTGGACTCGATTGGAGCACTCTAAATGGGTCAAAGTGGGATTTTTCAAAATTTGCCCCTACCCAAAAGTTCGACCCAAATTGGGGGACATCAAAACTCGTTTTAGAGGTATGGTTCCTTCAGCAAAGTTTCTTATTTTGATCCCTAGAATATGTTTTTCATAGAGCAATGGGCGATTTTTAAATCGACCCGCCCTAATACATACATATACATATGTATATCTACAAATTAAACAAATTTATGGAAATTACCTGTGGTCGGTGTATCTTCTTTTCGCGGTTTCTTCCTACTGCGAACATATATACATACATGTGTATTTATATATACATACATATATACATACTGGCGCATACATCGACATCGGGTACAACTTAAATAAAGTAAAATTATAAAATATAGACCTAAATATTTGTACAAACGTGTATCGTCACATACTAAATGTAGATGCGCACATTGCTTCAAAGTCCACACTGGCATACAAATATACCGCTAGTAAAAAGGATGATTAAAACTCGCGGCACTTACCCGTTGATTTGGCGATGTCTTTGGCAGCGAATTAAAAAACGGAGAATCACTGACGGCTGGGATGACACGTATGTGTAAGCGCACGGATCGTATGAGAAAGAGCCGCTGGCGCCGTCCGCCAGTCCCTTTTGTTGCTTGTGTTTGGTGTCCTCGGGTGTGGTGTGAAAGGTGTGGTGTAGATAATGATGAGATGAGAGTGTGATGAAATGATGTGTGGATGATGTAGATGGTGTAGTCGTGTTGAGTGTGGTGTGTATGAGTGGGGTGTAGTTTTATTATATTAAGAAGGGGGTCAGGTGCTCATTTAGCCAACCGCAATACCCCTTGGGTTTTGGCAAACAAAGCAAGCAGGATTCTTCTTCTTTACTGACGTAGAAACCGCTTGCGCGGTTATAGCCGAGTTAGTAACAGCGCAGTAGTCGTTCTTTCTTTTCGTAAGGTGATGTCAATTGGAGATTCCAAGCGAAGCCAGGTACTTCAACCCCTGTTTTTTCCAACGCAGTAGAGGTCTTCCTCTTCCTCTGCGTCCCCCGGCGGGCACTGTGTCGAATACTTTCAGAGCTGGAGTGTTTTCGTCCATTCGGACGACATGACCTAGCCAACGTAGCCGCTTTTAAATCGCTGAACTATGTCAACATCGTCGTATATCTCATAAAGCTCATCGTTTCATCGAATGCGATATTCGCCGTGGCCAACGCGCAAAGGATCATAAACCTTTCGCAGAACTTTTCTCTCAAAAACTCGCAAAGTCGACTCATCAGTTGTTGTCTTCGTCCAAGCCTGTGCAAGACGGAATAATGAGTGACTTAGAGTGTTTGGTTTTTGTTCGTCGAGAGAGGAATTTACTTCTCAATCGCCTACTCAGTCCGAAAGAGCACCTGTTGGCAAGAGTGATCCTGCGTTGGATTTCGAGACAAACGTTGTTGTAGGTGTTGATGCTGGTTCCAAGATGGATGAAATTATCTACAACTTCGAAGTTATGACTGTCAACAGTGACGTGAGTTCGACGACTGTTTGTTTGATGAGAGCAGATATTTCATCCTGTCCTCGTTCACTGCCAGACCCATTTATCCAATCTGGAGAAAGCATAACTAACGGGCGGAGTGTTGAGGCCAATGATATCGATATCATCGGCATACCCCAGCAGCTGTACATTCTTATAAAATATTGTTCCTGCTTGATTAAGTTCTACAGCTCGAATTATTTTTTCCTAGAGCAGATTAAAGAAATCACACGAAAAGGAGACGCCTGGTCTGAAACTTCGTTTGGTATCAAGCGGCTCGGAGAGGTCCTTCCCGATCCTGACGGAGCTTTTGGTGTTGCTCAACGTCAGTTTACACAGCCGTATTAGTTTTGTGGGGATACCAAATGGATGGTATAAAGGCAGCTCCTTTTCGTGCTGCGGAAAGCAGCTTTGAAATCGACGAAGAGGTGGTGAGTGTCGATTCCCTTTTCACGGGTCCTTTCCTAGATTTGGCGTATGGTGAATATCTCGCCAGTTGTTGATTTTCCAGGTCTAAAGCCGCACCGGTAAGGTCCATCCAGTTTGTTGACGGTGGGTTTTAATGTTTCACTTATCCCACGGTATTTGGCGCAGATTGTGGGGTCTCCCTTTTTGTGGATTGGGCAGAACACACTTAAATTTCAGTCGTTGGGCTTGCTTTCGTCTGACCATATTCCACATAGAAGCTGATTCATGCTCCCTATCAGTTTTCGCCGCCGTGTTTGAATAGCTCGGCCGGCAATTCGTCGGCCCCGTCCGCTTTGTAGTTCTTCACGTTGCGAGGTAGGGAGTTTGCTTTCTTTCCGCTGCGACAAACACTCCTCATCGTACCAGCTGTTCTTTTACATTGCGAAAAGCAATTGTATCATTTGCAGCTGTACGAAAGGAGCTTGAAATGCCGTCCCACAGTTCCCTTATACCGAGTTGTTGCTTCTCGACGTCAAACCTTCTTGGGGATGTTTCCTCGAGGAAGCTGAGTTTAACGACTCTTGTGCCAAAGATACCTTTCTTGCCTGCCCTGGCTTTAAAGTCGGTAATCACGATTTTGACATCGTGGCAGGGGTAGCTCTCATAGGTGTGCTCATAGAAGAAATCCTTGGTCATATAGTTCTTCTCTTACGTCGTGGCGTGGGCGCAAATCAGCGATATGTTGAAGAACCTCGCTTTGATATGGATTGTGGCTAGACGTTCATCCACCGGGGTTAATGACAGTACTCGGCGATTGAGTCTCTCTCCCACCATGAATCTCACACCCAATTTGCGCTCTTTTATATGGCCACTGTAGTTAATGCCACAAGGATCTGCTCGCCTCAGTCCTTGTACCGCATTTCTCGGTGGGCGGTAATGTCAGCCTTCACTCTAACGAGGACATCCATCAGCTGGGTAGCGGCACCTTCCCAACCGGACATTCCAGGTGCATGCAGCATCCCCTCAAATCGTAATCAAATCGGGGACTTTTCGTCCGAGGCTGTTTTTGACTGTTCATTGGGGCGTTTTTTACGTGGCGGGTCCCAAACTTAGGCTACCAAGAGGATACTTGCCCAAAGACCGGAAGTCGTTTCTGGTCACCCTCAAGTGAATGGCGATCAGAGAACTTTCCTCACTTGCGTGAACTTCTACACATGACTCCAAGCTCTAGCGCGATCTTGCAACCAGTGCGTTTACAGCAGCTGTTTATGTCAGTCGACCACAGTAGTGTTTGTCGAATTTTACAAACATTATTAACGTATTTGTGTTAAAATTAGGCCAAACACTCAACAAATATCATTGAGCAAGAGTTAAAGAGTTCTCGTCCAAACACATAAGCACATATCTACGAAAATATTATTGAAATTTTGATTTCTCAAAAGGCCACCGGTTTTATTGATTTTCTTTGAAACTCTTACTTACAAAAAAGTTTTATATTCAACATATTCTATATGAAACTTTTTCTTAACAATCTACCAGTCTAGTTTTCACTGAGACATTTTTGATTTATTCCATACATTTTTTAAATGAGCTCAGACTCAAAGGAATCTAAAACAGCTCAGTTGCTAAAAGTTCCAAAGATGATTTCTGACGAAAAAAGTCCGTGTATACCTGCAGAGGCTACACGCTCAAAGCAAGGTGATACAAAACAAGAAAGGGTGAAAGATATTTCATACACCAAATTTATTTCTGAGAGTGACAGTCTAATACGTTACTGCGCTCGATTTTCATCGTCACCGATTCAGGACAATTTTGAATTGGTATTAGAAATCAAAAAATATTGTCTTGACAATTTCTGAACACGTCACCAAGTGGCATTTCATATGACGACTCAGATCTAGCTGAAAATTTTAAATCCTCGACTTACGCAAAATACGAAAATTGCTTAGTCCAATATGAAAAGATAAAAGCCATGATCTGCATTATGAGCAGTGGCCGTCTTTCCGGGAAATGTTTACAGACGTGTACATAAACCATCCTAAATTACCACAAGCGCAGAAATTGTATCACCTCAGATACAAAACTAAAGGTCAAGTAGGCGTAATAGTCAAACAGTTCGCTCTTAATGACGAAAATTTCAATTTTGCTTGGGAAGCACGTTCCGAAAACGAAATAATATTGGTCGACAAACAAACGACGATATTAATGAATTTACTAAAAATACAGAAAGAATCAAGTGAAGAATTCATAAAACTTCAATTCACTTTTTAAATTGTTTGTCGGTTCTATCGACGCAAAATGTCCCCACATACAATTGGGACCCCATTCTGGTAAATATGTATATGCACAGCTGCATTACCAGAAAAATCGAGAGCATTCGCTCTCATTGCGAAGAAAATGCCCAACGTGGCAGCAAATGGAAGAATTTTTTATTACCCAATATGAGATTGCAGAAAGGGTAGATAAACAAGTAAGGAAGGGCTAAGTTCGGGTGTCACCGAACATTTTATACTCTCGCATGATAAAGTGATAATCGAGATACTGTTATTAGCAACTTTTTTGCGAGAGTATAGAAATGGTGCCCTCTGAATTACATGAAAATGTCTGAGAGATTTACCGATATTTTCGGTGAAAAATAAGGTTATGTTAGGTTAGGCACTGAGTTCTTCGTGTTCGATATCAGGGACCTTGAAAAGTTATAGTCCGATCACGACAATTTTTCCACAAGGGTTACCTCAGCTCAAATACCATATTTGTGTAAAGTTTTATTCCACTATCATCATTGGTTCCTAATGTATATACTCGTATTATACAGAAAAGGCATCAGATGGAATTCAAAATTGCGTTATATTGGAAGAAGGCGTAGTTGTGAACCGATGTCACCCATATTTCTTACATGTCATCAGGATGTTAAGAAAATATTATATACCGAATTTCATTGAAATCGGCATAGTAGTTCCTGAGATATGGTTTTTGGTCCATAAGTGGGCGACGCCACGCCCATTTTTAATTTTTAAAAAAAGCCTGGGTGCGGCTTTCTTCTGCCATTTCTTTTGTAAAATTTAGTGTTTCAGACGTGTTTTGTCAGTCGGTTAAGGCACTTTTAGTGATTTTCAACATAATCTTTGTATGGGAGGTGGGCGTGGTTATTATCCGATTTCTTCCATTTTTAAACTGTATATGGAAATACCTGAAGGAAACGACTCTGTAGAGTTTGGTTGACTTAGCTATAGTAAATTCTTTATTCTTTTATTAGCGATCGAAACAATTTCGTAAGAACGAAAAGACTTTGTACCGACTGTCTGTCACATGCGCATACGCTTAAAGATTGCGAAAGCAAATTTAATGGCGTATATTGGTTTGAAAGACATTATTCAATGTTACATAGTACAAATTATTCAAGCATACCTCAAAATATTGTCAAAAGGGCTCCAGGATTAATTACAACATCAAATCCTGAAATGCTGCTCAAAGACTTAAAAACCTCAAACGCCACACGGCGAGAATCGGTGTAGGGTACTAGGGTGCTACAGTTGACAAAAAAAACCTTCTTTTGAAATCACGGGAATGGGCGGAAGAGTAGTTCAAAACTCAAATAAGATCTGCCCCATTACCCTCATTTCCCCAAAAGCGGATAAGCGCATTCGAGCAGAAGCTATTGTCTTACCGCAATTAACAAAGATGCTTCCAAGCTATCATATAAATAGCAAGCATTGGCAAAATGTTACACACCTAAAGCTAACAGACCCCAACTGCAACACCCCCGCTCAAATAGATCTTCTATTGGGCAGCAGTCTCATACCACAGATAATACTCAAAGGTATTAAGAAAATCTCAACCACACTTCTGGCACAAAAGACTATTTTCAATGACAACCTACTTAAAAAAGTGAACGCAAATCAGAATATGGTGGCGTGTTAGAAGAATATCTCCATTTAGATCACATGGAAAAAGAAAACCTAGGTGAAAAAATCGTCAACGGCAAATACTACTTTTTTTACTTGGCACATCATGCAGTGGTAAAGCCAGAAAAAAACTACAAAAGTAAGAGTTGTCTTCAATGCCTCAAAAACCACTAGGTCGGGGAGTTAACTAAATGATATCCTATTTACGGGACCCACACTCCAACCAATATTCAATGGGGACGTTGAAAAAATGTATCAGCAAATAGTCGTACATAAAGACGGCCAAGATTTTCAACGAAATATGTTCCGAAGATCCACACCAGTTCACTACGCGACTTCAAATTAAAAACAGTTACCTTTGGCGTTAACTGTGCACCATTTCTAGCTATTCAAACACTCCCCGAATTGGCCGAAAACACAAAGTCAGAATTTCCTCTGACAACTAGTGTTAAAAATTCAAACGTACATACTTATGTAGACGATATTGTGTCTGGAAGTCACACTCTACCACACGCATACGAATATTTATCACAAGTAATAAAAGCCCTTAAATGCGCAGGGTTTACGTAAATCACTCAAATATCCGTATACTCAAAAATATACCAAACGAAAATTTGTTGAAGACTAATTTCCTTATATTCGAAAAGGAAAGTACAACAAAAACTCTGGGCAAACACAAAGTCGAATTACACGGTTTCTGTGAGGCCTTTGAGAAGGCATATTGCGACACCACGACCAAAAGCCAAGACTTAGCCTTCGTGGCGCATTATTACTTTCCAAATTAGTCGCACGACTCAAATACGCACAATAGGGTGAAAGCCGCTGCACCTTGCCACCACCACCCTCTGGTTTAAGCCCTCAGAGTAGTTGGTTGCATGTTCAAATTTATAGAACAGCTCAAAGCCAACGTCAAGGAATCATCTAATTTCCCATGCAATACAGTTACGCACCTAGAGTTAGAAAAGGCAAAGGTCGCACTAATCGCATATACTCAAGCGCGCGACTTCAGCCGCGATATTTCACTACTAAGAGAATTGAATCGGATTGATAAAAAGAGCTCAGTCTTAGTTCTAAAACCATTTCTAGATACGAAAAGTCTGCTTCAAGCCTATCATACAACGAACGCCACCCCATAACAATTCTAGAGAGGTCACCATTTGCCACATTATTTGGCAATTACATCCAAATATTAATGCTACACCTCGAACATAGCCTCATGCAACATATAGTGCGCTAAGAGTATTATATTCTCCGTTTTAAGCCCCAAATCTAGAAATCATGAGCAATAATGGAAAAACATTTATTGGAGCTCAACGAGCCACAGAAAAGTAGTTTGTGGATTTCCTAAAACAAGTGTCACCTGACATCGTACAAAAGTACGCCCTCCAAAGTATCAATTGGCAATTTATACCCCCAAGTGCTCCTCATATAGGCGGTTTATGGGAATCAGCTGTAAAAAACTTCAAATCCCACTTCAAATGGGTAACTGGAAATTACAAATTGAATTATGAAGAGTTCACGACGTTATTAAATCGAATTGAAGCCATAATCAATTCACGTCAACTCACAGTACTCTCGCAAAAATTCCTCAAATTTCACCACTTTAACTCCAGGGCATTTTCTCAAAGGAGCACCCACTCCTACCATCCCCGAGCCAGACGTGGTGTCGCTATCCTTATTAAATCGGTGCGAAAGAATTAAGATTCTCCATCATAATTTCAACCGTCGCTGAAATGAAGAATACAAAAAGGATCTGATCTCCACCAAAGGTACCGTTGGAATACTCCTGAACACGCATCAAAACGTGGAGGGTGTGTTCTCATCCATGATGATTGTCTGCCCTATCGATTGGCGGCTTGGCCGCATAGAAAAGCTATATTACGGCTCCGACGGTCACATACGAGTCGTTGATCTCCGTACGCAAAACGGAACGCTAACCAGACTGCTCGTTAAGTTGTGCTTTCTACCAACCACCGATGGTCGCGAAACAACAAATCGATCATCAAAAATAATAAAAACGAGAAATCCAAAATAACATAGAAAACTAAAAAAAATAGTCGATAAATACGACGACACATTCATGGCACGATCACCATGTCGAATTATCTGACAGAAATCTATAATCAACCATCTTCTCTATACAGATTAACATGGATGTAGATACGCCAGTAACATCAACGCCAACCTTTCGGTCGGCTACCAATGTGCCACGCACCAGGTCTTCCCCAATGAGCTGCAGTTGCAACAGCACCGGCAACTGCACATTCAACAGCGCTTATAACGGTACATGCACCCGCTCCTCGTGGTGGCACCCGATCACCACCAACGTTATCAATAGTGACCTCGGGAACACATCGCATAAGATGCCCCATATGTCGATGCCCATATCGTTTACACCATTGAGGCATCTTTGGAGGTATGCGACTTTTGCAACGGCAGCAAGTTGCTCAGGCACACGGGCATTGTCAGAACTTCCTTTTGCACACTCATACAATTACAGAATGTGAGTCAAGGAGCCTGTGCTGAATTTGCAATAAGCCGCATCACACCCTCCCTCACAGTAAAACACTGTCACACCACATATGTACATCATACACATCACATCTTCATCACACACTACATCTTCATCAGACACCACATCTTTATTAAACACCACTTCTTGCATTCGCTTCCACACTACGCCGCGTCAACACCACCTTTTGCTCCGATCAACTTTCTTTCGACACACGTCCCGCGCACTGCTAGTAACCCAATCAGCCGAAAGAAAATCGGACATTGGCGGAGTCGTTTCGTTCACCGCTTATTTCAAATACAGTAATTTTAAATGCAACATTAGTTGCTTTGTCATAAGAATTAAGTATAATTTGATAACCGAAATCAATCGCATTTTTACTTACATATGGTACTCAACGCGAGTGTAAGTGATTTATCAAAAATTTAAATACTAAATTGGGCTTCCAATTAAACAGCCTTGTCGTTGTGTTTAAAGTCTTCGGTAGAGCAATGTTAAAGAAGCACTGGAAGGAGGTGGTTTTAGTATTAAATCAGTAGTAAATATTTTTAACAGGAACAAAGTCCCACAACCAATGTTTAAAATAGAATTGAGGCCAAATTATATTCAACCGAACGAAACCGCGCTGTTAGTTCTGCTTTTTTCAGACTGGACAAGGAAGCAAAGCCAGTGGGTCTGACAGTGAACGAGGGCAAAACGAAATATCTCCTGTCATCAAACAATAGAAGTCGAAGATAATTTCGTTTATCTTGGAACCACTATAAACACCACTAACAATATCAGCCTGGAAATTCAACGCAAGATAACTCTTGCCAACAGGTGCTACTTCGGACTGAGTAGGCAATTGAGAAGTAAATTCCTCTCTCGACGAACACAAACCAAACTCTATAAAACACTCATTATTCCGGTCCTGATATACGGTGCAGAAGCTTGGACGATGACAACAGCTGATGAGTCGACGTTGCGAGTTTTCGAGAGAAAGGTTCTGCGGAAGATTTATAGTCTTTTGCGCACTGACCACGGCGAATATCGCATTCCATGGAACGATGAGCTGTATGAGAAATACGACGATATTGACATAGTTCAGCGAATTAAAGGACAGCGCCTACGCTGGCTGGGTCGTGTTGTCCGAATGAACGAAAACACTCCAACTCTGAAAGTATTCGTCACAGTATCCGCCGGGGGAAGCAGAGGAAGAGGAAAACCTCCACTCCGTTGGGAGGACCAAATGGAGAAGTACCTGGCTTCGTATGGAATATCAGAGATTCCCAAAACTTCAGAAAATGAACAACAACAATCTGTGCGTCATTCAAAGTTTCAAGAACGAGTTGGAAGCCGCCGGATCATATAAGGTTTGGTTTGCAGCAGGCATCATGTCAGTAGTCACATAAGAACTGCACTTTTTGTTTATGTCATAAGAATACAATTTTTTTTATGAAATGCAAGAATGGTGCAATGTACTTTGTTAACATTGCAACATTCTGCCGACGTATAAGTCCGTTGCCCAGCCATTGTGGCCAGCAGCGGAAACCCGACACTTGCCTATGTCGCATGCGACTGTGCTGGCGTATGGTGATTCGTCTTGCCAGATATAGCAGCAGACACTTATGCGCCCAGCCTTTAGGTTCAATTACAGTTCATTAATATTTTTCAGCTCAGTTTGTATTTTCTTCTTCTTCTTTATTGGCGTAGACACGACTTACGCGATTAAGTAGCACCTGTTGCTGACATTTTCCCGGATGAATTCTCAGTTCAGAAATCAAATGTGTAATAATATTTTTTGAATCGCGCTTCTGGTTGTACGGATGCACCCACCACTCTCTATTATTTTTTTCATTTCGTTCACAGAACTCAATTTTTGTAAATATGCGTTTCCTTTTTTTCGTTTTATTTCAATGCACACCAAGCGAGACAAAAAGACAAAATATCACATTGTGCTTCGCTTGGTTTGGGTTAGAGCATAAGACTTCACGATGTAGAGTTGCGTATTTGCCACGGGACATTTTAAATTCAGCGCAGAACTTTATTTTGGAAACTTTGCACCGCTTCGATATATAACGGTGCAGCACATCCCAATAGTTGAATTCCGTACGTCCAAATGTGTTTCAACGTTTGATTGTATGTTTTAGATTTTATGTTATGATCTGAAATCTTCTTATAATTACAGTTTCAAGTAGCTTAGACAAATTAGGCAACAGTGCGATTGTATGATATGGTGAGGCCTCTTGTGCGGTTTCGCCAGGTTTTTGTACCATAATGATTTCCTTCCATGAAAATGGGACGTATCTGAGATTTAAGCAAGCGTTTATTATCGATGTTACTTTTCAGCCGAAAGCCAAATTGCTTAGTTCGTTTTATATTGAAGAAATCGCGTGATTTGCCCTTTTTTACATAGTTTTCGTAAATGTATGAAATACATGGAAGATGGAGTCACGTGTAGAAGTCCAGAGATATTGCCATAGACTTGGGAGTAAACAGAAACGATTCTTTTATATATGGCTCAAGCAGCTCACGACTTCCGGTCTTAGACCAAGTATCGTCTGGGTAGCCTAAGAACATCCGCTTGCTAAAGTGAGAAGGCAAACCATCCTTCTTCAGGGTTGTGCGCTGGGCTTGTGACCCATTACGTAAAAATGCCACGCATGAAAAATAAACAACATCCTCGGATTAGAAACCCCCTTTTGATGTCGATGCACCTGGAATATGTGGTCTTTTAATTGGGAAAGTGCCGCTGCCCAGATGGTTGATGTCCTCGTAAAAAATAAGGCTGTCATCACCGGCGTCCAAGAAGTGCGATGGACTGGACAAGGACAGATACGAGTAGGTCCTGGGGGGCATTTACCGCAGTGAACATATAAAAGAGCGCAAATTCGGGGTGGGATTGGCGGTGGGAGAAAGACTCCGTCGCCGAGTCCTGGAACTCACCCTGGTGGATGAACGTCTAGCCACAATCTGCATGTTGTTCAACATATCGCTGATTTGAACATGATGTTTTCTATGAGCGCCTGTGAGAGCTGCTCCGCCACGATGTCAAAATTGTGCTTGGCGACTTAAACGCTTGGGTGGGCAAAGAAAGTATTTTTGGCAGAACAATCGGTAAATTTGGGGCTAATCGACTTCGCCGTGACCCGAAATATGGTTACCTGTAGTACTTGATTCCAGATAATGTAAAAGGGGCTGCCCTTATGCCGCAATGTCTGAATTTGGTATCCTCGCAAAACTAATACGGAGGTGTAAACTGACGTGGAACAATGCCAAAAGCTCCGTCAGAATCGGAAAAGACCTCTCCGAGAAGTTCGATACCAAACGAGGTTTCAGACAAGGTGACTCCCTATAGTGCGACTTTTTCAACCTGCTGCTGGAGAAAATAATTCGAGCTGCAAAATTGAAGTGACGTCCAGTGGCCATATCTGCTTTAAGGAGCTCTCTCCCCTTCAGTGTCGTAATGCGAATGTTTTGCTTTAAAGTCACCACCTATGACGAATTTCCTATGGTGTTTTAGAATAAGTTCTATGTACAAATTCTTTTTGATATGAATCAGAATCAACGGATATGGGCGTGGTTTGAAATTCTGGGACACTTATAATAATTTCTTCGTAGTAGGGTATATTAACTATGACAATTATAGCACACAATGCGAGAGTGTTATTTGGGTTGTTCGAGCAATAAGTGCTGTCGTTTTTGATGGTAACGAAAGTCTCACCAAGAGGAAGTAATGTCTCTAATTCTTTTCTATATTTGAGCAAGCCATTTGCATTCCAGGTTATAATTTTTATGGGTTTTATTTTTGTGCTGCATTTTCGTTTTGCTGGCGCTGAGCTGAATAAGACGTTCGCGGTTGAGAATTAACGAGAAATTACCGGTAGTATCACCAATGGCATTCGGATTTGTTTAGTTTTCAGACATATATTGTGGAATTTAGTTAGTACTACCTTTAGCTATGCTAACAAATTAGGGTTTTTCAGATTGTTGACTTAAATTAGTATCTTCCTTTTGTAGAAGCGGTTGTACTTACAGTTTTTGACGGTAGTTCGGCAAGTTTTGTGCAGCTTAGAGTTGTGTGATTTCCGGGGCACTTCACGAACTTTAGTGGTTTGCAAATATAGCTTCTAGTATGACCGAACGACAGGATTTACCCTTCGATGGTTTGATGGGCTCGAGTTTGACGACAAATTTTAAAACATGTTTAATTTGTTTGCTTGTCTTCGTACGAATTCCTTTTGAATATTCTATAGATTGAACTGTCTGAAAGGTTTATTTAACATGAACTTGTGCCAGTGAGCTTAAGTATGTAAGAATTTTTTACTTCTGCGTTTACCAAAGAACGTACCAAGGGTTTATTAAAATTGTCTGATATTATAACTGACGGAGTCAATGATGGCTTACTTTTAGGGCTTTTGAGGAAAAATTAGTACATTCATTCTCTCAAGTTACTTTTGCTTTTTGTAAATAACCAGGCACAAAAACAACACAACGACACGCTTTCGTGACGACAAGTATTTGCATTTAGCTCTATCGTTTTTCTTTATTTCCGCAAGCACACTCCAAACAGCACTTTTACTTTGTTTCAGGGTTAATTAAGAAGTCAATACCTTCATCAATGTTTCATATTTGTTTGATCAGTCATAATAAGTTTAATGGTTTTTAAATGTGTTCTCAAAAATATGGTACTGCATCCACTCGTACCTTTTGCGCACAAAGAATAAATACATAGGCGCTAAATTTGTGTATGTATTCATGAATAAACCAGGAATAAAGGGTTGTTAAACTTATTCCAGTGTGAGAGCGCCTCAAAATTAGCGTTTTTTATAACATTTTCCATTATGGCCAGATTGAACAAAATTACAATTTTTGGGCATTTAAATTCAAACACCCAACTATTTAAATCTTTTTAAAGAATATTATAACAACTGACTTTTGTCCTTTCAATGCCCAATAATTGGATTTAAGCTTGTTAGCTCTCAATCATTAAACGTTTTTAATCATTTTCCATTGAAAATAAAACTATGATGCTTCAAATTACAAAACGTTTCATCAAATATCATTAAATTTTACAAATTTATTTAATTTTCATTTTTATAAGTGGTCTTGAACGATGCAACTAATCCCTCCGTTTACATATTTTTTTGATAAAATTTCAATCTGGCCATCGCTCGTTTCCAATTGTTAAACGTCAAAACCTCCTGAACTCGATCAACTGTCAAAGTTTAGGTGGTTTTGACGTTTAGCAATTGCTCTCTCACTTCCAGTGAGAGAGGAGTTAAACATCTCTTTATCTCTGAATAAACTATGAGCCACTAAATCCATCTAACAATATGTAATGAATAGCTCAAACACTTGCGTAGAGAGAAGCAAGCTGAACATAGTGGAAGCGATGGCGAATTGTGAGAAGCAGGGTGCGAGTTTTGTTAGGTAAAAAAATATAGCTGTAGTGAGAATTAGCTCTGCTCTACACTGCTGTCAACAGAGATAAAGAGATGTCCAATTCCTCTCTCACTGGAAGTGAGAGAGCAATTGCTAAACGTCAAAACCTACTGAACTTTGACACCTAATCGAGTTCAGTAGGTTTTGACGTTTAGCAATTGGAGACGAGCGATGCACACTGGTCGATTTCATAAGCCGAAAATAAAAGTTTGAAACTTACCATTTTTTGTATCAAAGCTATTTCAAAAACACCAATAAAACTAACGGTAAATACATATTTGCTCTATCCCATTCGTAGGGGCTGCGAAAACCGAGAGAAGTGAGACAATAGAAACACGTGGAATGTGCAGTGAAAATAGCTTAAAAATTATCTTTTATAATAAATTAAATTGCAATATAAAATCGTGTTTAATCCCCATAAATCGAAATGAGTATTGATACCAAATGTATATGTTATATAAAAAAGTGTTATTTTATGTAATAATATGTTGTTTTACTATTTTAAAACAATTGTTTTAGTTGTGCTCTTTTGAGTGGTATGTTTTTCTCTATACATCAATTTAAGGAATACAAAAAGTTGTGATCCCTGTCTCGTTATGCTTTTGATTTCAGCTGCAACTTTTTGCAACTTTCTTTGTTATTCATGCTATTCTAATAGGCATGCGATATAATTTTTTGTATTTATGTGCATGTATTTTCGTGCATATTTTATTGATTTTTATGTTTTTTTTTCGTCATACGTATGTGTACATATTTGAGCTTTGGTTTTCATTTTATCATTTTCTCTCTTTTATCAAATGTTTGTTTTATACGTACTTTTATTTAGGCACATCAGATGTGTGAAAACTTTCACGCCTATATACATACTATAATATTTTATTTTTGAATTGTGGTGTTTAGAAAATTTGTGAAGTAATATCACTTATCACCAAAGCAAATTTAATAAAGCTTCAGTATCTACTTATTAGAAGCTTCGTTAGCAAAAAACTTGATATTAACTTTTTACCCTGCTGTGATGACATTTTAAAGGAAAAACAGTTATTCTGAGCAAATAAAGGTCTCAGAATCTGATCTTGAAGTTGAGATAAAAAAATTATTGAGCCACATTGCGTCACAAATGTAATTAATGAACGGAATGAGTCCCCTAATTACCTATTATCAATAGAAATATGTGGCTTTGATGGAAATTCTGGTCAGAGCGAATATAAGCAGAAATTTTAAAATAATAATTTGGAGAACAATAATTTATTTGTCACGGCATATGTCCCTGTATAACTGATAATAAAATTGCAAAATGATGAAGAGCACAAAGAAATTCGGAAAAACTGCAGACCGACTTTCGTCTGCCCGCTATTGCCGTCCTGTTCGAATTCAATTTCAAAGGGAATTAGTTTAATAAACAATCAATGCACTAGATTTGCGCTAGATCCTGCAAAGGAATTAACTTCAAAATATTTGTGGTATTATCTTTCTCCGTCAGTGCGTAAAATTTGAATTCACGCTCCCTATGTTATTCAATATGCACCAGTTTCAATTGGACAGTTCTCATAAGAGCTGAGAGCTGAGTCAAGCAATAAGGACGTTAAGATGTATCGACTCCATCATATACGAAAGAACTAATGGATCAAATTCAAATGAGGACTTGCTAAACCGAATGCTTTTGAGCTTAGATCCTTTCATCACCAGTCAAAGAAACTAAGAAAATAAATTTTTTTTAAATCAGTTTTTGATTTAGTTGACTTAGATTCAAAAAATTCCTTTTTTAGTTTATTAACTTTTTTAATTTAATATAATTAATTAAAATTTGTTACCACCGGGGGTGTCGAAGTGGAAAACGGGAGAGGGAGATTTTAAAAAGCTTTGGCAAAAGTTTCATTTTTATTTAGGCAGTGGAAGTATTTTTGGCCGCTGATTCCATACAAGACCGACCACTGTGCGATGGCCAGATTGAAATCTTACCAAAAAAAATACATATGTAACCGGAGGGATTTGTTGCATCGTTAAAGACCACTTGTAAAAAATGTAAAACAATGAAAATTAAATCAATTTGTGAAATTTAAAGGTATTTGATGAAACATTTCCTAATTTAAAGCATCATAGCATCATTTTCAATGGAAAATTATTAAAAATTGAGAGCCAACAAGCTTAAATCCTTTTATTGGGTATTAAGAGGACAAAAGTCAGTTGTTCTAATATTCTTTAAAAAGATTTAAATAGTTTCTCCATATAATAAATAACCACTATTTAGTAATTTTTATTCGTACTAAATGTTGGGTGTTGGGTTGATAAATGCCCAAAAATTGTTATTTTGTTTAATCTGGCCATAAGGGAAAATGTTATAAAAAGCGCCAATTTTGAAGCGCTCTCACACTGGAATAAGTTGGTCATCCCTTTATTCCTGGCTGTCAATCTCTAACAAAAATCTGACCAGAGCAGAGCACATACTTTTACGAGGAATAATGGGATGCCCAACTCGTCTCTCACTGGAAGTGAGAGAACAATTGCTAAACGTCAAAACCACCTCAACTTTGACAGTTGACTGGATTGAGGAGGTTTTGACGTTTAGCAATTGGAAAAGAGGGACGACCAGATTAAAATCCCGCCAAATTATTATTCGAATGGAGACATTTTTCATTTTTTTGTCACTATTTGTATCGGCCATTATTTCTAAGAATACCGAATGCGAAACAGCCCGCAGATTGAAAGCTGTAAGTATATTTTAATTTTTATTAAATAAACTTGCATTTATTTAATACTTTTTTATTTATTTTACAGATAAAATGCCGAAAACAACCAGCAATTGGAGAAAATGTGTTGTTGGCTGCAACGAGGGAGGAATAACATTTAGTTTTCCAAACAGTGGAACGGACCTCGAACGGTGAGTGAAAAACCATAAATAGTGCAAAAAGTGTTTGTGAATTTGTGAAAAATTTCCATGAAATCAGTGTTTCGATTGTGCAATGAAAATAGTAATTTTGGATAATAAAATTGAATTTCCGTGTGTTTTTAAATGTGATGTGCTGAACAAGTAGAGCGCGACAGACTGCAAGCGACATCTGTCAAATTTTAAAATACACACGTTCTTATGGACACAGTTATGTAGTCGTGCAGCTGCCTCAATAACTGTGTCCATAAGAACATGTGTATTTAAATATTTGACAAATGTCGCTTGCAGTTTGTCGCGCTCTATTTTTTCAGAGCGTAATTGTCAATTTATCGCCATTGCCGTTAATTAGTTAAATAAATTATTTTAAACGATTTATAATTGAATATTTATGATAGTTACAAAAAAAGTCGTACTTTAAATATTCATTAAATATGCACTTTTTGCACTATTATTATTATTATTATTATTATACATATTTTATAATTAAATGTTTGCCTTTTTGTATTTTCTTTTGTTTCTTATAATAGGCGTAAATGTTGGCTCAACCGTTTAGGTGTTTCTGATTTTGCTCCCCAAGTTGAAGAAGCTGTCTCAAATGCACAAAATGCATCGAGGCAGCTTTTTCCAAGTATTGAAAATGACATTGAAGATGGAATTTTAGAGCCTCTTCCATTTTTTGAGGAGGATGTATCTTTTAATTTTGATAAGGCCGCGCAAACAGGTAGGGGTCTGACCACAGGTACAGAAAGGAAGAAGAAATTGAGGGAAGAGAATAGGGTTTTGAAAATAAAGTTAGATCAAAAAGAGCAGGAAAATAGAAGTTTAAAGGCCCAGTTAGTTGAAATGGCCGCAGAGTTAGAAAGATGTAGGGAACAGCTAAGGAATAGCTCATTTAGGGAACAGTCAGACCCTCTTTCTTTAGTTTGTAGTAAAGTTCCTCCTCAGTTAGGTGCTTGCATTAGGAGTAGTTTTACAAATAGTAATCGCCGTACCCATGGTCGGCGATATGACAATTTTTTGAAAACGATAGCTTTGGGTGTATTTTTTCTATCGCCAGTTGCTTATCGGCACTTAAAGTACCAATTAGATTTTCCATCCGAAAGTACTTTGGAAAACTTTGTTACAGACTGGCCCCGTTTCCCAGGTTGCACCCAAAGTAGCATAAAATCGTTAGAGATTAGGAGTAGGGGATTCTCTTTCGAACAAAAGTTCATGTCGGTTTCATGTGATGAAATGTCACTGAAATGTCATTTGCAGTATGATAGGAAATTCGATAGGGCGATAGGTATTGAGGATTATGGCGATGAAAATCGCACTTCTAGATTAGCAACTACTGCAATGACTATAATGAGGCAAGGTATAGGTGGAGAGCCTTGGTCCCACCCATTGGCTTATTTTTTCGTAAAAGGTTCCTGCAAAGGGGATGTCCTCAAGAAATACATTCTTGAAGCCATTACCCAACTGCAACATATAGGACTAATTCCTTGCCATTTTGTTTGCGACCAGGGCACCAATTTTTAGAATTTCGCTAATTTGTTAGGTATTTCAGCGTCACGGCCTTTTTTTTAATGTTAATGGCAAGGAAGTGTATGTTTTTTACGATAGGACCCAATTAGATAAAAAGTAGTCGTAACTGTTTACAAAATTTAAAAAATACGGTTTTCTTTAAAAATAGACGGGTAAGTTGGTCGGATATTGTTCATTTTTATGAAACCGACTCTAAGTCGAGTTATCGGTGTGCGCATAAATTAACCGATGCTCATATTTATCCAAATACCTTCCAAAAAATGAAGGTTAAATTCGCGTCTCAAGTATTGAGTAATACGGTCGCTTCTGGTATGTTGTCCCTATATAGCTCGGGAGCCTTAAGCTCGAATAGTAGGAGCTTTATTAATACCGCGGAATTCGTTTCGTTTTTTAATAAATTATTTGATATTTTAAATAGCAGTTTCGTTGAGGCTGTTGTACCCACTAAAAAAGTGTTTGTAGGTTCCCCTGAACAGTTAGAGTTTTTAAATGAGGCAGAACAAGTTTTAAAAACTATTCGGGTCGTAGACGAATTAGAAAGCCACACAACCAATAATTTTAGTTTTATAAAGGGGTGGGTGTTAAATATTAACAGTTTAAGACGATTGTGGCGATTTTTGTCACACTCAGGTTTTCCGTACTTGAAGACGAGACGACTATGTCAGGACAGTTTAAAACATTTTTTGGGCAGATTCGATGCAGAGGAGATACTAGAGTAACGCCCTATATGTTCTCTAGTTTGTTTAGGAAATCGTGGGGCTTACGTTACGTAAACGTCGTAACAAAAGGAAACTGTGAGCTGCCTTTAGAACCTGATGCTACAGTAATTTCGGAACATAGTAATAATGTTCTACGTAATGTGTGTAATGATTCACTATTGAATGACCTTTCTTGGCAGGACTTTCAAGGTCTACCACGACCTGAACACTCCCTCGTTAGATCAATAACATTAGATAGTAGTTTAGAAATTAATTTTTTGAAAGAAAATGCGTTTAGCTACTTTTGCGGGTATTTTTATTTAAAAATTTTCAAATTGCACACATGTTCCCTGCCTTTACCATATTTAGGAGATGAAATTCCTTCGGACGAATTCATCTTCATGCATCAAAATCAAATAGACAAATGCAATTTATTGAAGCCGCCTGAGGATTATACAACATTTGTAAAAATTTTGGAAACCAGATTTTTAGAAGAATTCGACAGTAATTGTCATAAAATAGGAATAAGAGATATTCTTTTTAATAAAATGAAAGATGTTAGGCCCTTTTTGTGTTGTGATAATTGTGACCCAAAAATAGTTATAGCCCTTTTTAATAGAATTAGAATACATTTCTTAACTAAATTTTTAAATAAAGATCTTTCTGTCCCTAATTTTAAAAATAAAATTTTGTGTGTTTCACACCTATAGGTTTCAATTTTTTTTTATTTTTTAGTGGTTACAATATGCAAACTCAAACTTACGAAAGAATATAAAAAAGTAAAAATTTTTTAAATAGGTAGGATAAAGAGGCTCTAAAATTAGAAAGCAATTTTTTTTAACAAAAATTAGAGGATTTAAATGTAGGCATTTGTATATATGTATATATGTTATTTGTTATTATGCTGTGACATTTTTATATATTTTTTACATGAATTGTTATTGTTTTGTTTTTATCGTTATATGTATACATTTATCGTTTTGTTTTTTTCGTTATATAATGAATTGTTATCGTTTTGGTGCTTTATGTAAATAAATTTTTAATGGGTGATATAGGCTTAAAGGGGAACCGAGCACCCAAAACTAACTTCGGTAACGCGCCGTTTTGCATACCTCCTGGGTGGTGTGGAAAGTGCAATTGGGCATTTTAATTTAAATGCCCAAAAATTCGTATTTCTTTCGATCTAGCCACAATGGAAAGTGTTATAAAAAACGCTTATTTTGAGGCGCTCTCACACTGGAATAAGTTGGGCATCCCATTATTCCTGCTTTTACATTGTTATGCCAAGAGTTATGCCAATACAAGGGAGTAGGGAAAGTATCCATTTACCATCGTAAAAGAGACATTCACAGTCCTTAACCTACCCCCGAAGTGTGCGTTCACAATAAAAACTTCATGGCCACCTCTGGTGAATAAGAGTGGCGAGAGGTCAAAACGGGTTGCGTAAAGCAAAAATGCTATAATATTGAATTATAAAAGTTATCACAGCTAAAAGTACAACAACAAAGTTGTCGTACTCGTAGCTAGCAAATATACTGATATTACCCAATTCAGCAATATTCTGTAAAAATACAATATCATTGCTCAATTTCCAAAATTTACAACGACAGCACATTTCGTCGGCACTAAACCAGAACGGAAGTCGTGCCGCCGCAATGTGAGCCGTTTCTCGACCAAACGTGTGGTACTGCCACTAAAACAAAATATCTCTAAACAAATAAATAATATTCAAGAAAAACCCTATGAACATGAAGTTGAGGAAATGATAAATAAATATTCGGAACTTTTCGGACCAGTCTCCGACAGTGGGCAATCGACACAACTGTATTAGCAGAAATTAGAACAACAAGTGAAGAACCGATATATACATACAAAATCATATCCTTACCCAACAAACCTACGGGGCGAAGTAGAAAAACAAATAAAAGAACTTCTAAACAATGGTGTAATAAGGCCTTCAAAGAGTCCGTATAACTCCCCATTGTGGATTGTTCCAAAAAACCAGGTCCATCAGGAGAAAAAAAGTATAGAGTAGTTATTGATTTTAAACGACTAAACGCAATAACTATACCTGATTCCTATCCAATACCTGATATAAACAACACTCTCGCTAGCTTAGGCGAATGTTAGTATTTTACTACACTCGACCTTACATCCGGATTCCACCAAATCAGGATGAAGGAAAAGGACAAAGAAAATACAGCTTTTTCTACAGCCAATGGTAAATATGAATTTACTAGGTTGCCATTCGGTCTTAAAAATGCCCCTTCCATTTTTCAAAGAATGATCAATGATGTTCTCAAAACGCTTATAGGAAAAGCCTGCTACGTTTATATCGATGACATTATAATAATAGGAAAATCTAAAGAGGAACACTTACGAAATATTGAAGATGTGTTCATGCTTTTGTTCAAGTCAAATTTAAAAGTCAATTTGGAAAAATCTAAATTTTTTAGAACAGAAGTACATTTTCTAGGTCATATCGTTACCGGCGAAGGTATTTTGCCAGATCTTGACAAAATATCCGCTATTATGTAAAAAAATTCCCGCACCTGCTAACCTTAAGGAATTAAAAGGCTTCCTGGGCTTAGCATCGTATTATAGGAGATTTATAAAAGACTTTGCAAAAATTGTCAAGCCACTTACCAATTTAACTAGAGGTGAAAATGCTCAAATAAAAGCAAGTCAATCCAAACGGATACAAATCTCACTAACAGAGGAAGGCTTGAAATCATTTAATGACGTAAAATATTTGCTTACATCCTCTGAAATTCTGGTATTCCCAGACTTCAACAAACCCTTTATTCTGACGACAGATGCTTCCACTACTGCAATCGGAGCAGTCCTTTCACAAGGGATAATCGGTCAAGACAGACCCATAACTTACATCTCTAGATCACTCAACAAAACCGAAGAGAATTACTCGACAATAGAGAAAGAAATGCTCGCCATAGTATAGTCCCTCGACAAATTAAGGACTTACCTGTATGGAGCTAAAGAAATAAAAATTCTTACTGATCACCAGCCACTGACGTTTACACTAAGCAACAGTAATGACAATGCCAAGTTAAAAAGGTGGAAAGCAAGGATAGAAGAATATAATTATAAACTAATTTACAAACCAGGAAAAACAAACGTAGTCGCCGATGCGTTATCACGGCTGCCAATAGAAGTTAATACGCTAACATCCACAGATGAAAATACACAACATAGCGCAGAAGAGGATAGCTCAAAGCTCTTTCCTCACTGTGAAGCTCCAATTAACGTATTTAAAAATCAAGTTATATTTACAGAAGGAAAGGAGGAGATTACACACGAAGAACCTCATCCAAGCTTCCACAAACACCTCATTAAATGTGAAGTTTACGATAAAGAAAACCTAAGTAAAATCTTGAAAAGCGTTCTAAACCTAAACATAATCAATGGAATTAAAATTCAAGAAAAATACATTTCATTACTACATCAAATATATCAAGAAAATTTCTCACAATTTCGTATCAGGATAACACAGAAAGTAGTTACCGATATCGCAGACGAAGATGTCAAATTTAAAATAATAGAACAAGAACACAAAAGAGCCCATCGCAATGGTAAAGAAAATAAAGACCAGATATTGGAAAAATACTATTTTCCACAAATGACTAAACTTATTAAAAAATATACTAAATCATGTGAAATTTGCGGATGCAACACCCATACCTTCGTATCCAACAGAAACAGATCGACATTATAGAAATGTCCGGCGAAAAATATATTTCGTGCGTTGACATATTCACTAAATTTGTAAAATTTTTCAGGATAAAAAATAAATCAGTACTGCATATCAGGGATAAATTGATAAAGCTTCTACACTACTTCACTGTACCAAAGAGTTTGGTCATGGACAATGAAGACAGCTTTGTAAGCCCAATAACTCTGAACTATTTAGAAGGGTTAGGAATTGAAATCTATCTGGCACCACCTCAGAAAAGCGAAGTCAATGGTGCGATAGAACGTGTGCATTCCACTATTATTGAAATAATCAGATGTCTCCAAGTAGAATACCCTGATTTCTCTATTAAAGAAATTGTCAACATTGCCGTTGACAGATATTATAACACGATACATTCAGTTACGAAAAGGAAACCAGCTGATATTTTCTTTGGAAGAACACAGAGAATCAACTACCAAAATTTAACAAACTTTAAGGAAATAGTTAATACTGATCTTCGAAATGAAATAGCCAGAAACCAAAAAAATACACTAAATTATCACAACAAAAATAGGTCAAAAATAAGGAATTACGAACGTGGTGATACTATATTTAAAAAGAACAAACAAATTAAAGGGAAAACGAAACCCATTTTTAAAAAAGAAACTGTCGCTAAAGACAATACCGTCACAATAACTACTAAAGATAACAGAAAGATTCATAAATCACATTTAAAAAACTAACTGACATTTACTCTTTAGACTCTTACCTTGTTGGACAACTGCAACAGTGGACACCTACGAATATGACAGCCCGCTCGTGACGATCAAACAAGGACTAGGAAAGATTACAAAAGGGACGTATAAAATTATCCACACTATCGACTTGGACGACTACGAAAAAATTACCAACGACGTCAGACTTACTATATACCACGAAATTAGTAAAACAAATATTTTATTTCCACAATTAAAACATCAACTTTCCGAGATAGATAGCTTATTAAGCCAACTGCGAACAAAAAATGCAACTATTCAAAAGAGATCAATCAATTGGATAGGATCTGCTTGGAAATGGTTAGCAGGAAATCCCGATGCCTCTGACTGCGACCAAATACTTTTTCCACAACACATGAACTGACTGAAAACAGTAACGTACAGTACACCACAAACCAATACCTTATCAAGACAAATAATAAAATATTAGATAGTTATAACATGATTGTGGATGAAATAAGTAAGAATAATAAGGAATTATTCGCACAAACATTATATAATAGGTTAGGCATCGTAAAAGACGAAATTGCAAAAATTATAATGGCAACCCAATTAGCTAAACAAGGAATCGTTCATTCCCAAATTCTAAATAAAGAAGATATCGCAAATATTCTCTCTCAAACTGAGACATTACCTTTTAAAAATGAACTGCAAGCACTCAAATATGCAGAACCTTCTATGATTATTAAAGACTCACTTCTTTTATATGTAATTTCACTTCCCAAAACCGAAGATACCCTTTACAATAATATTATCATACGTTCGACAGTAAAACACCTTAAACGAGTATACTTAGAATTCACCAATATTTTCATATCCCAAAACGACAAATATGGCATACTTGGAAATTGCATTGAAGTAGATGATACTACATACTATATGCAAGAGAAACCAACTTAAGAAACTAAACAAAACCCATTGCATTTCACAGATCCTTAGCGGAGAAAAAGCGCTCTGCGATTACCAATATGTAAACCAAGCTATAATTGAACTAATTAGTGAAGGAACAATATTTCTTTCAAATTTTATTGGAAATATTACTTATAATAATACATCTTTTAAACTAAATGGTACTTTTCTCATAAACTTCTTTAACGAAACTATAACTTTGAATAACGTTAGTTACACAAACTGGCAAACAAGTTCCTACCAAATCCTACCCGCAATACTTCAGAATAACCTAACGGAAAATGAAATTAAATTAGACTTAAACTATTTACATAAACTACATTTAAATAATGTAAATGAACTAGAACGAATAACATCAAAAAACATTATTTCAATTAGCTCAAGCTTCTTAGCAATTCTTGTTGCAGTAACACTATCATTTGTTTTATATATCATACTCAAACCAAAAACCAGGAATTCATTTCTTATCCCACCAATAATAGATTACCCACAGCTTTCAGTAGCCAATAATTCTTAATCAGCGAGACGCTGATGCTTAAGAAGGGGGGAGTTATCACAGCTAAAAGTACAACAACAAAGTTGTCGTACTCGTAGCTAGCAAATATACTGATATTACCCAATTCAGCAATATTCTGTAAAAATACAATATCATTGCTCAATTTCCAAAATTTACAACGACAGCACATTTCGTCGGCACTAAACCAGAACGGAAGTCGTGCCGCCGCAATGTGAGCCGTTTCTCGACCAAACTGAGGTTTGCTGTTTGGCTATAATTATTGCTTACGTTAGTATATGGAAATAAGTACTAGTAAGTAAGAATTAGTACATATGTAAGTTTATAGTATATAAGAAAAATTCTGTATAAAAGAAACGTTTTTAATAAAGAAATTCGAGTTCGACTTCACCATTCAAACCAGCGTGTTGTTAATCATCTGGTGGCAAGCATTAACTTAAACTTATAGTACTATATTTATACATTTATAAATACTATTTTCAATTTTGCTTATAGAATGAAGTTTAATGCTGTTATCAAAAAGTTTAATTATATCTTCTTGATATAAATAAATGTGCTATATATTTTTGAGCGTTTTAGTTAACTTATTCATGGACAAATTAGAAATTATATTGATAATGTGATAAAGTAAACCAAAAGAGATAACTATTGTGGAAAAATTTGGTATTAGGTATCGTAATAATTCGTCTGAACAGTAAAACACAATTTTTTATTGTAAGATAAATCAAGAGATAATTATAATAGCCATGTTTCCTATATTTTTAGAATAAATTTTTGTAATCACAAACTACTTACACGTTTTATATGTCAGAATTTAGCTATACGCCGGCGATCAGGAATCTTACTCGTTTCCAAATGGGGTGTTTGACCATCTTAACAGATTTACCATATTATTTTTTAAATCTAAGCTAAGTTTTTAAATAAAAATGATAGTGGTAAAAAGTAGTTTAAATTAGCTTACGCAACACTATATTGCAATGCTCAATAGCAATACTGGCATAATATTTGACTTCAATAAGCTGATTTGTCGCTGTATTGATTTAGCTACATATATGAATATTGTCGGTATTTTGATGGGTCGATATCCTTGTACCATGGTTTAAACTAAATGCAATAATGAAATCAAAAGTAATTAACAAATAACTGCTATAAGTTTTATACTTTCATATTTAAAATAGTACTAACACCTACTTCACGTATAAGATTTTTATGCAAGAAATAGTTTGACGTTGTTTATACAAATACATCGATTGTTCGAAATATATTCCATTTGAAATTATCTAATCGATAGTAACTTGTTTGGCCCAAATAAAAATACAACTCAAATTCCTTAATTTTTAATAGCGGTTCATTATTAACCAAATTACATTTATTTGTTTTTTAAAGTTTAATTATCAGCTTCCACACCTTTCATGATCGACCATAATTCACTAGAAGTAAAGACAAATTGTAATTCGCATAGATGCAAATGTTTCTTTTTCAAATCGCTGCTTGGCCACCAACGCGACCAACTTTCATTTGATGACTGGTGTTCATTATTTGCTTAGCTGTTGTTGCCATTATATTAGTTTTATGCAAACAAACGTAGTTCTTCCCGATGTTCTATCGGTTTTGGTGGAGGTCATTGTGCCAAATCCTCCACGCACGGTATATCGGAGGGAACGACATCGGTAAGACATTCACGATCGATACGTTCCTTATGTAGCTCACCAATAGGTTGTCCAGGACAGGTAAGCTCAGTGAACGGTATTCCCATTTTTCATCTTTGCGCATAACACGATGAAACCAGTCAATTAATTCGCTCAACGTTCGGTAACAGGTTCGGTTGAGTGTTTCGCATATTAGAAAGTATCTAAATTCAATTTTGCTCAAAACCTACCCAACAACTTGATAATCCTGACCAGCAGTATCGGGATCCTTAGCGCAATTGACAATAACTTGTGCAACACTCGACACAAAAACTGGTTGTTTTACAGTACGTTCGCCCACAAACCAGTGTGAGTGACATGGCACGGAACTGGCGACGCCAAATGTGGGCGTAGTATCGTAGGAAACGATCTTCCGAGCCATAGATATCAGCTGGCCTCTGGGAATTCATCGCGAACGGCACATTCACCGTAGTATTTGCTCTTAAAAAAGTTGCTGCCCAAAGCTCATATGTTTGGGACTAGCGTTTAAAGCAGACAAATGAATCAAACGTTCTACACCAGCTTCTTTGCTGATTCTATAGAATAAAAAATACATGGTAAATCTTTTGAAATAAAGATTAGTTTTAGCTTACCTAGCAATGCGACGTGCACCTTATACGAGCACGTCATTGAATTTAAAATTTTGACTCGAATTCACGACCAACTGTAAGTTGATAACTACATATGAGTACTTCACAGCATCGCGTATCGCTTCTTCATCTCTTAAATCATAAAATTGGAACAGCAACTGACCCATTACGCAGCAATATTAACGATGCCATGTTTAGTTATTTCGTACTTTTATTGGAATAAAATCCCAGTCGACTGTTATATATTCTCCGAAGGAAAATTTGTAAACACTTCTTCCAGATTAAAATAACTAAATTGTTTAAATGAGTTAAGCATCCACCCACTCTACCCGGTAAAACAGGCGCATCCTAATGCTACAGTGCAATTCACCACAGCTGATGACACTACAGCACAACTCAACACATCTATACGCCAACCCACTCAACAAAAAGGATGGACAACGGGAAAGCAGGCTCACTTCGTTACATACAGTTCGCACATCCACATACGTTTTTTCCTTCACCGATCTCGCGCTGCAATTAACTCTCGCACATTAAATCGGATCAGTCCTGCATTAGCATTCAACATTTGTTTCTGATATTTCCACGTTGAGTCACGTCAACACCAGCTTCCGGTTATTTACTTCGTGGTACATCGATCCTGTGCGGTCAAGGTCAAGTCGATACTAACGTGATACGACGACGAGCCTGCGCGTAAAAATTCTTTGGGCACCCAATTCGGTTAACGTCGGCATCCGCATTTTTTAATAACTTTAAAAACCATTAACTTGTATAAAAGACATTTGTATTTTAAATAAACATTAAATTAAAACGATTCTTCATTTTAAATAAGCTGGCGTTTTCTTTGGCGATCATAAAAGTGGTTTGTACCCCCGTTTGCATATTTAAGCAACACTCTTAATCATCGCAAGGGATTGTACCATGAAATAAACTCAAACAAATTGTCTTGCGAAAACCTCCTTTACGATGGCAAAACATAAATATGGCTGTGACTAAGTATATTCTGCACCCCACTATTCGGCATGGTTGCATATTTGTTCGTAACATTTTTCTGTAGTGAACTTACCACAATTAAAAAGAGGCACATATAAAAAACTTAATTTTTCATGTATTTGCTTTTATTGTTCTCATCTTTAAGAATATATATTAAAATAAAACGATTTTCTTTTGAAAATATATTAAAGTTTTATATATAATCAATTTTTTGGTACAACTTTTCCATAAATTTTAAGAAAATAACACAATACAACCATTTTCCAGTTAAAAGTCGGCCATCTTGGATTCCAATAGAAACTCAACCCCGGACTCCCCTTGACGTTTCTACAGTGGCACCTCTTAGCTGTGCCTTTGTTTACATAACATCGGCTGATACTTTCCTTACTACACCTCTGCCGTAATTATGCTATGGCTCCCGACAAAGAGAGAGCGGTAGCAATAGCAAAATGAAATGCTACGGGAGGAGCGTAGTTTTTCAAACGCTGGTGAGAAGGTATTATGTTTTAGTGAGAACAAGTTTGAGTGAAAAGAGAGTAGCAGCGAGTGGGGAAATAACGTATGGAAGACAGCTATTAAAAAAAATGCATTTATGTCATGTACATACATATGTTAACGAGTACAATAGTAAAGTTTTTAAAAACAAAAACAAAGAAGATATTCGCATATGGCAAGATGGATAATTATATAACAATTATACGTTTATTTGAAACATATTTTATTTATACAAGAAGTTAAACAATAACAAATATACATACTGTGCTCTCAAATTAAATTACATTATTTTTGCTATCATTAGGTTATATGGCTAAAGTATTGTGTAATGTTTTATGGACTGCCAATGACAAAATATTCGATTACATAATTAAGAAATAATAAAAACTTTAGCGGTAATAAGATGTGAAATCTTAGCCATAAAAGCTTGTCTTAAATATGTAATGTTATTTCTGAAAAAAATATTCAATCAAAGTTTAAAAACATGTAATATCAACAAATAACGAGGGTTTAGAACTAGGTAACAGTAAGCATTAGATCAAACCGCTACATGTAAATATAAACAATATAATACATACATATTACTAATAACATCGCAATTCGCAAAGTTTTGAAAGTTTTAAATACATATATCCCAATGATTATGACACAAATGTAAGAAATCAACTGCAATATGAGTATTGATGTAGTTTTTCACTTAGTTTTAAGATCAGGTTTAGGGTGGTAAAAATGGACTATAAATTTTTTAACAAATATATAATCAAGGAAAAATGTCTATATACATATACCTTTCGATATTGCAATATGAAAAATCTTTTAGTAAAACCAAAAAAGTCCTTTTGCTAATATTAAATAAATTTGTAAAGAAGTTCATTTGTGAAACATCAAAAATCACCAGGAAAAAATCTGTATATACATAACTACATCAAATATTGAAAATTTTCTTTTTTTTGAATTTTAGTATTTCATTGGTCCACTTTGGAAATTAATCACTACTAGTACAGTTGGGGCAATGAAGTCCCCAAATTTTCAGATATGTCAGGAATCGGGCTGAAGCTCGAGTAAGAGCAGTTTTTAGGGTTTCATTGCTGCTGATGTAACATTTGCGTATTTTCTATTATTGATCGTCCCAAATATGTGACTGTAGGTGTAATATTCTTCATGTCAAGCGCAGTACTTGATTTACTCCAAATTAATATCAACCATCACTACCAAAAATATTAAACCAAATAATTAAAAAAACAATCGCTTCCAAAAATCTACACCTTTTCACCAGATTTACCCAAATCACAAAATCGAAGATCTGTTTCTTGACTGTAATTTATAAATGATGTGTAATTTATAATTGCACATTCTCAAAGTAATCTGAAGGAAAAATTTGCGACTAATGTGCTAAGAGGTCTGTGGGGTATTTGAGGTGTTCTGATTACAAATTTTACACCTTTTTTACATTTTAGTAAAGTGTGGTGGTTTGACCTCTACACCCCTTGACTACAAGAAAATAAATTCCATGTGTTAAAATATTTTTACTATCATTTATAGTTTTAGCTAGATACAGATTCTAACATCTCAAAATTATTGTAAACTAGTGTAATTAAGTAAACATGTAAGACAGTTTACGCAATTACGGCTTCAGATCTTGAATTGGATTTATTTAGACCTACTAATTAGATATTGTAAATTTAATATTACTTCATCAAAATGTATTGATCATCAAGCTACTAGATACATTGTGAGTTTTGGATCTTACCCATGTTGCAGAAGTTATTCCAGATTATCTAGACTAGACATTAAAAATAAGTTATTAATACACCTAAAAGCACTTTTACATTCGGTAAAATTTTAATGGGTCCTTAAAATTTCCTCTTTTTTCTGGTAAATCGCATATGTATTACGGTTGGATCTACTTCTATATGCACGGTTGGATCTACTTCTCATGTGGAAAATATTTCATACATGCATCTATGTTTATTGGTTATACATGACGTGTTGCATCTTTGCCAGCTTGCTTCTTAATTACTACTTTCTCAGACTTCTCGAGTAAACTGATTTGGACATCCTTATTCGTCTTTTTCTTCATATCCATCTGATGGCACATATATATACATTTCTTTTTGCGTTCTCTTTCAAAATGTAGCTTAACATAATTTATTGGAATAGTTACACATTCATCGGGTGTACCTTCCGCATCAATGAAAACCCCACGCACTAATACGGAATTTGAGCATTTCAGGGCAGCAAGTACAAGGAATGGTATAAGATGTGTTAACCAATAGCTTAGTATTTTATTGTCTGCAAATAAAAAAACGTCACTGAAATAAGTAATGTGTATCCATTTATAGATTTGTATGTATGTACACATGTATGTTTGAAACAATCGATGAAATTTAATAACATTTAACGAGAATGTCAAAAAAAAACTTGCCCTTTAATTTTAAAAGAATACCATAACAACGGATTAATTACGGGCGAGCACCGAGGATATAACTCCTGTTCAAATATTGAAAAGGTTCATATTTCAATAGTATATAATGCTGAAACTGTACATTATCATACACATAAATATGTAAAAACAGTTCACTAAATACAAATATCAATTATAGGATAATAATGATAATACATATACACACATGTATTGGATTGTACACTTGAAAACAACCGTATATTATACACATACATATATTTTGTTATTTAAGATAGTTTCCAAAAATAATATTTTATAGCAATGAAAATATCAAAATAAAAATCAGAATGAAATAAATTCTCACTCAAGAAAGGTCTTTAATATTCCCCCACCAGCGGTAAGAACTTAAAGATTCGTTTTTGAGTTATCTGTTTGATCTTACAAATCCAACAATTTTGGTCCTTCGAGCCGGATAAAGAGCTCGGCCAAAATTACAAATTCCTATATTAATAAAACAGGCATTATATAAAAAAGTCCTGTTCAAAATACAGACAAATTAAAACAAAAATAATTATAAGACGGGTGTATATTTCCGCATATTAAGAACATAAAACAAAAAATATATATATATTAAATATATATTCCCGCCTATTAAACTGATCACATAAGCCGTTTAAGCAGAGACTAAACGCAGTGATCTAACTGCTATCCAAAGGAATATTCAACGGCTGTGAGTCGACGCACAGCAAGGTCAACTTAGCAATCAAATCAATATACCTTCAACGATTTCTTTGGAGAATACCCGGCAGTTACACAAATACGAAAAGTATTGCGGAAAAAGTCTTGGGTATAAACAGGAACAAAATTCTTGATGCCCAGGCAGATTTATCCGAAACGGTGTTGGACACGTCCAACGCTTTTCCAACAAAGCCATTGCTTTCAATATTTCAAACTTCGGTTGATGATCAATATCGGCCAATATGTATCTCAACAAAATTAAGTGAACGTATAATGTTGGATAAAAAAAATTAAGGTAACATATAATATTGGATAAAACTATTCCATAATACATAAACGGGCAAATTTCAACACTACGTTTTCATTACTATTGACATACAAAACCAATACCTATAAACGGGCATGAAAACTTTCCATTGACAATATTCTGGTAGTATTTCGTTCAAATTATTGTAAGAATAATTCTCATGTTTTTAGTTCTTAATAATTTGTGGAGTTTTTTTTTAATTTTTATTGAAGCTGTGAAGGGCCTACGGGTTTAAAATTTTTGGTCACCTCTATAGAAAAGAGTCGGGTTGGTTTTCATTTTGGTAAATCGTTTCGGATGGAGACATGCCTAAAGCGCCATTCACTTGGGAGTGGCCAGAAACGATTATTTTACATATGACTCAAGCAGACGATTTCCAGTCTTAGACCAAGTATCCTCTGGGTTGCCAAAAAACAGCAGTTTGAAGGCGAACCATCCCCTCCCAGGGATGTGCGCTAGGTTTGCCCACGTAAAAACACACCCCAATTAAAAGGTCAAAACAGCCTCGGATAAGAGACCCCGCTTTGATGACGACCGCAGAAAACATATTAAAGATTTAAGGGCATGCACCAGGAATATCCGGGCCGAGCTATTCGAATTCGGCGGCGAAGAACTGATAAGGAGCGTGCATCAGCTTCTTTGTCGAATAAGGTCGGACGAAAGCGTACCCGACGATTGGAATTTGAGTATGTAATGTGCAACAACGTCAGCCTCGAAATCCAACGCAGAATAACTCTTGCCAAAGGGTGTTACTTTGGACTGAGTGGGAAGTAAAGTCCTCTCTCGACGAACCAAGACCTAACTCTATAAGTCACTCATTATTCCCGTCCTGCTATATGGTGCAGAGGCATCAATTTAAGTATACGAATATAAGTATATGAGTATTATACACATTCATATACAAATACACAAATATACATATGTATATATTTATTTTTCCTTTTTTAAATACAAATTATTTTATAAAATATAAATTACGAGTTCTGTTTTATTTTGTGACCTTAAGGATACAGTTTAAACACAAGGTTTTGGCACGACCCCATATGTGGACAAGAACACAGAAACGGTTAGTATCCTATTTTGAGGAATTTCACTGTATTGCATCGTAGCCGCACCTCAGAAGGTGATGTCATAGTGATGGGTATAGATCAAGAGTCGTATTTATTTCTAGAGTCTGTTGGTGGTAGGGTTCACCTATTATTCTTCACCCTTAACTTTAGGGTTGGTCCGCATCAGGTTGCGACATCAGGCCGCAGTTTTTCCCTCGACGTTGTCGGCTCAGAAGAAGCGTGTGTATGTAGAGGAGGCAGGTTTAACCGTCATCGATCAAGAAGTCCACAGGAGAGCACCAAGGAGCCACGTGGTCGAGTGCACAGAAGGAGACAGGTGAGCATTTCCTTTCAAAATGTTTCGTGGACAGAAAACTGAAACCGACGCGGAAATGGCCATTGGGTCAAAGCTAACTCTTTCTCAGGAGGATAGACTCCTGAGTATCCCGGCGTCAAAAATCTGCTAATTGCCATGCTGCTACGGTGGCAGTTTACGCATATTGACAATCTTGGTTGAGAGACTAGTAAAAGTGACGTAGTCCTATTCCGGGAGCACATTACCTTTGAGTGCCGGGTTATTGGACTAAGCTCAGTCTGGGTTAAGCTCCCTTAATCCAACGACATGACCAGCCAAGTTCCTGCATTCTATGTATAACATAACAGAAGTGCTCTCTCTTAGCAGACATATCGACACCGAACATCATAGTGATGAAGATGGCCAACGACCCACTACTTTTGGTGTTTCTGTAAATATCCTTCGAGCCCCCATCTCTGCCCCTGCGAAAGAGCTGATGAAGATCTCGGGGTATGTAGAGAGAACAGGTATGCACAACCATAAATATATATTACACACCATAGCGTGGTAGGCCTGGTATCGGATTGGCAATTCTCTTGAGATTACTTCATGAAACATATATTTGAGTGAACTGAGTCGCTTCATAAGTACACTCTCGGTACCTGACCCGACAAGTTTTGTGTCAGATATTGATATAGCAATAAAAAATTTAACGCAATGCTGCTTTGAAATAGGATGTTTTCTTCAGAGGACGGTTTCTACTAAAGACAAATCACGGATGAATTGAGAACTAAAGAACATTCGACGCAACGTCAGAAGGGCCTTTAATAAGGTTAGGCTTCTCCAAAAAATAGATATCAAAGCGTTTAATAGTTTGAAACCTTTTAAGGCTGCCGGTGTCAACACTGCTAATGCCTATGTTTGTTTAACCCTTATGTGAGCACCCAGTTTTAGCAACGTTAATGAGCACCCAGGGTACCCGGGTACCCATCACTATAATAAAACACTTTCTAAGTTTGGAAGCGAACGAAATTATAAAAAAACAGTTTAATAATTCTTTTAAGAGAATATAACAAGTAATTTACCTGAGTTTGACTCTTGTCGCACATTTTATTTTTCTGGAAGAGAAATCGTGATAGCGAAATCTCGCGCTCTACGGGTGGGACATGGTCAGTTTTCACCTTTGCACGTCGACTTTGACAGGGAGAAGTGAACAGTTAATGAGGAATGTCGTGTGAAGCACGGAAAGTCGACTGCGTCGATGTGCATAGAGCGGCTTTGCGTTAGAATCGACATTATTAACTATTAATCGAACAATTTCGAATACTTTCTGGACTCAATCGAGCATTTATGAGAGATAATAATCGACAGTTCGAAATGGAAGATCATCTATCACCTCATCAATTCGGATGGTGAGCAAAATTTTGTCCAATGATATTACGACTTTCAACGTACGGGGAACATGATCAGTGAGTCAGAAGAGAGTGAAGCAAAAGACACAGCCGCAGGTGTATCGACTAGAGGGGAAGAAGCAGATATAGAAAATAGCGATGAACACATTGCAAAAAACCGAACTGCGTGATGTAAGAAACCGCCTGAAATTTGACAAACTGCTTCTCACAATATTTTGCGACAGAAAAGTGGCCCTGCTAGATCTACAGAAACATTGCAAGGAGATAAATTTAGGACTATAATCTCAGTTGAAATAATTGATTTTATTGTTCGCTATACTAACGAGAAAGCTCTAATCGTCTATAAAGATCCTAACGCGCAAAATCCTAATTCGAGTAGAGGGTGGCGTTCGATTACTGCATAAGAAATGTATCTGTTCATTGGGATTCTCATTTTCTCTGGCGCCAATAATACTATATGTGGAAGAGTAACTCGTATCCTCTTTATCTTTATCCAACACATGCCAAGCATGTACAGAAAATGATAAAGCTACTCCTATACGTGATTTGTGGACAATGTTCAATGCAAATTTGGGTAAAGTTAAGTACGAAAAATTATACTTATCGTAGGCACACAAAATTCACCCAGTACATTCCTTCGAAACTAGCAAAATATGACATGAAAATTTGGTGGATTTGCGATACTGAAAACGCTGCCAATGTTCGAGAAAAAAATTGAGGAAAGATAGTAATAAAAGAACTTGCAGCTCCGTTCAAAGGAAGTTTCCGAAATATAATAATGAAAACTTATTTTAAGACTTTGCCTCTTCCTAAACACTTACTCCCATGGAAATTGACAAGCACTGGTACATTGGAGAAAAATAAACCTTATACGTGTATATCGAAAGTAATATGTCCTGATTGTGCTGAATAATTAATGAAGATTTTAATAAATTTATGTTACGAATTCATGTTATTAATTATTTATTATCCCAAGTTATATAGTTAAATCATTTATCTATATTCAATTTCATTTACAGATGATTGCATTGTTTTTCATATAGTGGGTACCCGGGTACCCGGGTGCTCCTCATGAGTTACCTAATTTCATACATAATTTTCAACTTCATACAATTTTTTTTCCATTTTGAATACTAAAATAGCTTTGTTGGAAGTTAAATCGCAAGGATCCAGAAGCTCAGTTCGATAAAAAATTATTTCACCGAATTGCTAGCAGAAAAGTGTGGTGGTGGGCACCCGGGTACCCGGGTGCTCACATAAGGGTTAAGATACACGCTAAGTAAATGTTATGAGTTCAAGTTGTCTTCATGCTGAAATTGAGAAAGAAAAACTATTTCTCGCCAAAATCTTACAGACCGATCAGTTTAACATAATTATTACTAAATGGTTTGGATATCGAACCGTTTAAAGTTGAGTTAGCATCACATACGTCAAAGTATGCTACATGGAGTAGTTGGGACAATCCAAAGTGCCTTACCTTCATTTGACATTGAGGTCAGGTTAGGCGTCACCAATGCCATGGTATCAAACTCGACTTTTTCGATGAACTCCGGTTAAAAACGCATTTCGACCGTCCGTCTTTCAGGCCGTAATTGTGGGTGCCAAGTGAGCACCTGCTCTACCCAGAAAATTGTTGCTCCAATACCAAGTAAGACACATTACGTTATATTATGAAAGCAGGTAATAGCTATACTTTGAGTAGTTGGTAACTCGGTTAAATCCATCTGGGTACCAGGCCATATACATATACAGAATAAGCTGCCCCAAGCCAGATAGCTCTTTGAAAGCAAAAGAGGAACAACTCAGGTCTTAGAACACAAGCAATACAGGGCAAACCAAAATGTTACTTTGGGGTAGTGTTAATAGTGGACAGACCAAAAAGCTCATAACTCAAGACAAAAGGGTGCATAGTAACATTCTAGAGTTCATCTCATGGCACCTACTCTTAAGATCTGGATTTGGCGGAATGTTGAGCATGCGCGAAGGATGATGAGAGGCTGGGACATTACTTATGCGAATGAATAGATTAGAAAACAAGTAAGGAAGGGCTAAGTTCGGGTGTCACCGAACATTTTATACTCTCGCATGATAAAGTGATAATCGAGATTTCATTATACGTCATTTACATATTTTTCAAATACCGTATTTTTGTAAAAGTTTTATTCCGCTATCATCACTGGTTCCTAATGTATGTACTCGTATTATACAGAAAAGGCATCAGATGGAATTCAAAATATTGTTATATTGGAAGAAGGCGTGGTTGTGAACCGATTTCACCTATATTTTGTACATGTCATCAGGGTGTTAAGAAAATATTATATACCGAATTTCATTGAAATCGGTCTAATAGTTTCTGAGATATGGTTTTTGGTCCATAAGTGGGCGAGGCCACGCCCATTTTCAATTTTTAAAAAACGTCTGGGTGCAGCTTCCTTCTGCAATTTCTTCCGTAAAATTTTGTGTTTCTGACGTTTTTTGTTAGTCCGTTAACGCACTTTTAGTGATTTTCAACATAACCTTTGTATGGGAGGTGGGCGTGGTTATTATCCGATTTCTTCCATTTTTGAACTGTATATGGAAATGCCTGAAGAAAACGACTCTGTAGAGTTTGGTTGACATAGCTATAGTAGTTTCCGAGATATGTACAAAAAACTTAGTAGGGGGCGGGGCCACGCCCACTTTTCCAAAAAAATTACGTCCAAATATGCCCCTCCCTAATGCAATCCTTTGTGCCAAATTTTACTTTAATATCTTTATTTATGGCTTAGTTATGACACTTTATAGGTTTTCGGTTTCCGCCATTTTGTGGGCGTGGCAGTTGGCCGATTTTGCCCATCTTCGAACTTAACCTTCTTATGGAGCTAAGAAATACGTGTACCAAGTTTCATCAAGATATCTCAATTTTTACTCAAGTTACAGCTTGCACGGACGGACGGACAGACGGACGGACAGACGGACGGACGGACAGACAGACATCCGGATTTCAACTCTACTCGTCACCCTGATCACTTACTACTATACTATACTATAGTTTAACGCCGAAAATGTGTGAAATCAGACCACAACCTCCCCCAGGTTCCATACACTGCATATTATGATTTTCGTTACTCTAGCGTACATTAAATTTAAGCCACTTACGTAGTTGAGTTTATTTCATATAAATATATCTACTTTCATTTAACTAGATTGATTTAAATTTATTGATATCTCGGACAAGAAGAAATGCAAATCTGTGAGACAATAAATAAAATAACTTTTATACTAAATATCCTTCGAATATCTTAGAACACATAAAGAAAAAGAGAACTAAACAATGTAACTAAGGTTCTCAGCACAAAAATAAAGTTATATACAAATCAAAATTTTTTAAATATATACGGATTATTCCATTTGAAAGCTGTCAAAAAAGCTAGGAAACCAATATTATCGAATGCACCACTCAGAAAGCCAAACGGATCCTGGGCCAGAAGCGACAAAGAAAAAGCAGAAGTTTTCTCAGAGAAACTAACCGCAGCTGGAAGAATATCCATATACGTGGGGGAAATTCAACCAGCAACAAATAAAGAAATAGAAAATATTATTAAAAGTAGATTTAAACCAAAAAAGGCTCCCGGCTTCGACTTGGTGACTGCTGACGTACTAAAAAATCTAACGCGAAAAGCAATAGCAAAGTATCATGGAAAGTTTCTGAAATCATAATGGAACAAAAACCTGGCAAAAGCGCACATGTATCCTCGTCATATCGTCCAATTTCACTGTTGCCTATTTTGTATAAACGACTTGAAGCTGTAATCATAAGAATACTTCAGAACATAATGGAAGAAAAGGGACATATACCCATTCATTAATTTGGATTAAGATCTCAACATTCCACAATCGATCAAGTTCATCGAATAACGAGCATAATCGAAGATGCGATGGAAAAAAAACACAATTGCACAGCTGTTTTGCTTGAAGTATCCCAGGCGTTCGATAGAGTATGGCACCGTTCATTAATTAAGACTTTACTTTCCAAAGTATCTGACCAATCTAGTTGGCTCTTACCTGAGCAACCGCTACTTCAGAATCAAGCAGGGACAATCATATACTACGTTACAGCTGATAAAAACAGCAAAAATCACAAAAATCACTAAATCAAATTGTAGAATGGACACTGAAATGGTACAAGTCATTCGCGAAACAGCATCGAAACATGCAAAAAGATTACAAAATCATGTAAACACTGAAGCCCAACAACTAGGAGAGATTAGAAATAGCAGAAGCAGACTGAAAAGAACAACTTTTCATGAGAAATTGTGTTTTCATTTCACTTGTTATTTAAACAATTCACAATAGTAAAACTGATCTAAAATATGCAAAACAAAACTTGGTAGCATTGAAAATAGCGGATATGCCACTTTGATCAGGAATCCGCATACTCTCATGTAAAAGTTCAACTTGATAAATTTGTTGTTGCTTTTACATTTTATTTTATTGCGAGAGAGCAGAAACGAGCAGATAAATGGTGAATCAAAGACAGCTAAAAATACAATTTTGCCAGCACTTGAAAGTATTCTCCCAGGCTCTTTGAGGTTTAGGATTTTACCTAAAAGTGGTTTTTTAATGAGTAATCGGACTTGTAATGAATTTTAACATACCTTAGTTTTAAGTGATGCAGTTACGTGGTTAAAACTATGATACACTGTGGCAACGTCTTGTGAGAATATAGTATAATAATTCTAATGTACATACGACATGTTCGGCATCAAACTTTTTAGAATAACGAAAATCTTTATAAGTAGTATATGGGAGTTGAATAGTATTGACTCGATTTTATCTAAATTTGCCAATGCTATATATAATTAATATGCCACAATCTAATCTAATGCTCCCAGGATTTCATTGAAGTACCACAGATATAATACGGAATAAAGTTAGCCGGATGTCCGAAAATCTTGATATTAGTTACATATAGTACATACTTATATAGGTGATGGGTCGGCAAAAACTTCTTTTAGCTGTATACTCAGCGTGGGTGACAACTGCGTAATGGGTGTCGCTGCTTACAATGTTATGATTTCAAGCTGGCTCTAGTGAAGGCTTGACGTATTTCCCCAATTATCCCCTTATGAAGGATTGCTTTATATGCATCCTCAGAAGTAAGGGAATGGATAATATAACAGCCATTGCTAATGAGGTTTCTGACGGTAGTCATAAAATGCTATGGGTAGAGACCCTGAATCACAAAAATCAATGTGGAAGTCAACAGTCTGCAAGCAGACTGTGATACCAGTCTTAACGTCGGTGTGGGACGAAGCTGCTACCACCGGCATGGACAGCGATCCTTTAAGCTATGTCACCAACGGACACACCTCCACTGCAACGGCACCAGGTTGTTATGGTTTTAGTACTACTGCCAAACCAACTCTACAGCGCACGGGTGCCACAGTCCATGAAGACTCAGACCAAGAAAGCACTGTAAGTATACGGTAAACGCGGGAATAAAAGAAGCACTTATTCGCTCTCCTGAGCAGGAGATGGAGGCCAAAGCTACATCCTCCAGATCAATAAGGCGGCAGAGGATATTCTGTATGCAAGGTGCGGGAATATGACGTGTGGCCTTGGAAGCGTGGTCATTCGCCACAAGAAGTGTCACTCTGCGACAAATTCATTGAGGAATAAAGGGAAGTGGAAAGAAATCTCGCATAGAAGGGTTATGGCGACTTCATTTGTCCTTCAGGAGGTGGAGAAAGTACCTATTCGGCATTCTGTCGGTCCAAACCCGAGAGCTGAGGAAAATCGCCTCTGCGATGTGTAGTGAGCTCCTACTTCACTCAGTTTACAAAGTTGTCTAGTGGTAGCTTATCTAGGATATATATAGGACCCCCTTCCAGAAACGTTATAGACATAACACTTTACACAAGTACAGATACATGCATTGGTAGAAAACTGGAGGGTGCTAAGCACACCGGCGTTCTCTGACCATAGGTACATCTACATCTCCATTAGATCGACGGCGATACACTCAGGAAAGTATTATCGAAAATCTTAGCTATGGAGGCAGTAGCGCGGTATACTTTCCCGAAACTCTTCTTTGTCAAGGGTTGCTCCACGAGCGTATTTGTTATTTTCAAACGTCCTTTCAGTATTCAATACCAGTGCAAAGAGTGCGATTTCTACTGGTAGTGGTGAATAAACTGCTAACTAACTAATCACTTCAACTGCTAACCAAAGCCGCATATGCGGACAACATTGCTATCTTAATGAATACAGAAAATTAGCTGTATTATGACCACCGCTCTCAATACAATCCAGAATTGGGCATTGCAAGTGGGTCTGGGGTTGATCCCAGAGAAAACGGATCTGCTTGTATTCACAAGGTATGAAATTCCCCTATGGGGGTTTCCTTCAATAAATGGGACGCAACCCTCTCTCATGGACTGCACCAAGTACCTTGGCATAGTCTTGGACAGCAAACTGCTGTGCAAGCACAATATAGAAGAAAAAGTGAGAAAGGCTAGAAATGCTTTATATGCAAGTAGGCAGATGCTCGGCACAGCTATTGTAAGATTAATTCTGATCTAACGTGCAGTAGTATGGTGGATAAGCGTACGTAAATCCACCTATCAGAAGCCAATAGAAAGGGTTGAGAGGCTCGCTGCTGAATATGCTGTCCAGGATTACCCATAAGGCAGTCTTTTATGTTACTGGACCACAGCAGTATTTTTCATGCTGAGATCTTTGCTATTGCGAAAGCCGCGGAGCTGGCGTCTAATGCACCTGCAAGTAATTCCAGAGTCAACATCTACGTAGACACCTGGTATTGCATATCGGCCAAAAGTGTCTTGGGAAGCAGGGCATCAGTGGATAGTTTTGCCAGAAGTAAGCAACTTATCTTCTACTGGGTGCCAGGTAGCAAAGTGAGCAGTAAAATGGTAGACAAAATTGCCAAGACTTGTGCACCGTTATCACCCCGAAAAAAGAGTAAACATTGGGAAACCAATGCGTTGTCTATACGACGATCTGGACATATTAAAAACGACGGAACGAGCTATCTGCGTGCAAAACGCCAAAAATTATGTGTAAATCGGTAGAAAAGTATTCAAAATTTCTACTGACACTCTACAGAAATTACTGTAAGAACATGATCGGAATACTAACTGGTCACTGTCTGGTGACGATACACGCCTGCAGAATGAAGGTGACAGATGGAAATAACTGCAGAAAATGCCAAGAGCATGACACCAGGGAAACAACTGATCATCTCTTGTGCACTTGTACCGCATTGATAAAATTACGCTGTAAGCATTTGTCCCACTGTATGATACCCTGGAAGAGATATCAATAGTGAGGTCACAGAGTCTGATGAATTTCGCGTCAAGCGCAGGCAACCTAAAGTATGAATACTACTCATGGACCTAGTAACTCAACTCCATATTGTAATGCAAAGGACTAAAACTGGTCTATGCATGGCTCATTGGCCTACCAGAGTAACTTAACTTAACATATACGGGTGCTGGGTCAAGTTTTCGCCTATTTTGATCCATTCAGGCACGAAGATACACTGTTATCAGTAAAACAAGCTCTTAAATTTCATTGAGAAAATTCACGTGTTGGCCGATTTATGAGCTATAAAGTCACCGGGAGGTACGAATATCTTTATATTGAGTATATGGGAACTAAGCGAAGTATTGACCTGATTAATTCCTTTTTGACGCACAGACATACCATTGTCAGGAAACTTTTTGATTAGAACACAGGAAAGTGAAAGAATCAGATGGAATTTAAAATTTTATTTTATGGGAAGTAGGCGTGGTTGTAGTTTTCGACCATTTTAGTACTGTGACGTGAAAAACGTCATCCAGAGGATCTGAATTCACTAGATTATATATGAGATGTAGACCATGGTACCGATTTAATTCTCTTTCAGCGCTAAGCCAAATAGTTTTCAAGCAAACTTGTCAATTTATTTTTATTAAAATATCATACATTTTGAACAACCTGAATTGTATTAATTTTGACTTCGCTTGGGTTTACTCGAGAACATATTCTGACGCAATTTTAAATATAAATAATACTCACTGACCGATATATTCGGTATAAAACTTGTTAGAAAAACGAAAATTATTACATACATTGTAGCATGTTAAAACTAAATTGAAGAAAAACGCTCGAAATTCGGGCTTCTAAACCATTAATTATTCCTATTATATGTAAAATGCAGTTATTTGGTGTTTTTATACTTTTGCAACATGTTGTTACAGAGAATCATTGTTTTGTTCACTCAACGGTTTTGTGCATCACCTAAAATTAATCGAGATAGATATAGAGTTATATATGTATATACATGATCAGGATGTTGACAGGAGTTGAAGTCCGGGTGACTGTCTGTCTGTCTGACCATCCGTTCGTGCAAGCTGTAACTTTTGCAAAACTTGGGATATCTTGACGCATCTAGGTGGGCCAATTCCCTGGCAAAAAAGTAAGTTCATAGTTCACAAAACGCCATTAACCAAAAAAGTATAAAGTATTATAACGAAGCAGTAAATTAGAATTTAGAATTGTAATTTAACATAGGGTATCGCAGTGGCAGGAGGCACCTACATATGTTCCAAAAATATTGAAAAAGTGGGCTTGGTCTCGGCTTCTAATAAATTTTATGTTTCTCCTTTGAAGTTGGTCGCCTTGTCGTGGTGAAGGGGCTTAAGTAATAGTAAATTGTGCATCCCAAAGGATACGAACTCTACTCTTACGAACTAAGAGGGACACCTCATAATTCCCACAAAACACTTGGAATCCATCAAGCACCAAACCTTGAATGGATTTCTACTATAAGCATATCGGACATAAGTAGCTTCATCGAAACCTCAAAATGGTTTAAAATAGAAAGTGAAACGTGAGAGCAGATATAAAAGGTCTACGAATAGTGCATCAAAATAGCAGAGCTAGTACTAATTGAGCCCGAAAGACAACAGGGCTGCACTCCTACCTACTTACCTACCTACCAACCATCTCTGAAACCATTTAAGCTGCAATAACCAAATTCTCCTGGCGGAAATATTGTAATAACTCCTACCGACAATGTGAAAAAGAATGATATCGGATGATAACTCCGCTCACTAGCATTATAACGGTACTGTTACAAACTACTAGTGCGCGATAAATCAATAACTCAACACGCCAGAAACATTAAATTTTTCCCCCGATTTAGTAAAAGAGAGCTTTAAAAGGGGCTGGGTCCAAATTGTATTATGGACTTGGCACCGCCAACATTTAATTGAAATCAAATATTTCGAGACCCGCCCAACCGATTTCAACCAAATTATATTCCTCTGACAATTTTATCTACGGTGTGAATATGGGCGAAATCGGACTGCAGCGAATTCTACCTCCGATAAAACACAATTTTAAATTTCATTTCGAACTTCATCTTTCTGGTAAACAAATCAAAGATTAATTGATACATCAAGATAAAACTTTGCAGTAATAGCAGATATCAGGTGTGCCACCTTATAACCAAAAATTCCCTAGATCGAATCAAAGCTGTTCAATCTCCTAGGTACTGATATGTGGACCCAGTGCTTTTAGTTTACTTTTTACCGCAAACATCGGTCAATGAGTGAGATATAAAATTGAAATTCAGAGACAATCCAGATGGTAGTAAGGCTGTGTGCTACTAATGGGTTGAATCCGGTCAATACTTCTCTTAACCCCCATATACCTCTTATGAAGATTTTCGAATTTCCGGGTGACTTTATACCGCATATGTCGGCCTATATGTGAGTTAACTCAATAAAATTGAGAGAGCGTATTTTTCTTATAACGGTTCATCTTTGTGCTTATAATGAATAAAATCGGGTGAAAACTCGCCCTAGACCCATATAAGTAACAAGCCTTTTGTACCTGAAAGTACATCCCTGGATTTAATCCTTGCAAGATTATGAAATATTCCATTATACCCGAACTTAACTTTTTACTTCTTAGTTAATAAGTTAGTAAATTACTATTTTGTTATAAACTCGAATATAAGATTGACATTCATTCATTTGATATCAGATATGTTTTCATCGTTTTGTTCGTAAAGAATAAATTCATAGTATTTAATGGTTTAATATGGTATAATATAATTTACTAAACTTAGTTGGTTTCTTCGAGTATACGGGTGCATTTGTTTTTCATCATATATTAATTAATTTTTGTTATTGAGCGTTATTAACTTACTTACGTTATACTTACCTGGATATACGTAAATATCCAACAGGTTCCATATTCCTCGCCATGCATTTACAGCTCCAAAAAATATTAAAAAATAGAACATGTCACAAATAATTAATTTACATATTCCGTCAATTTTCTTGCATATGCAGCGTATAATAGGTTTAATAGCGAAAGTTATGACGACGATTATGTAGCCAAGAATCTTAAAAAAAATTTTAATTATTTTATAGAAGTAAAACAATTAATAAAAATATGATGTACTATAAATTAAATTAACAATTAAACAAATATATTTCAATAAAAAAGTTGATGCTTGAAGAAACTTCATCAAACCGATTTGAAAACAATTTTATTCATGACTTATATATATCTATTATATTATATATATATATATATATATACATGTATAAATATAACCCTGTAGCTATCTCAATTAGTTTTTGGTGATACGTACAACCGTTAGGTGTTAGGTGAACGAAACTGTTACACTCTGTAGCAATATGTTGCAAAAATATAAAAATCTTGCAAAGGAATTCATGTAAATCCTCAAATGAGATATGTAATATAAACTTAACAGAAGAGGCTAAATGTAATATATTGAGTTGATGTGCAAAACGTCAATCAGATGATCGGAATTCGCGATATTAAACATATGTACGATATAAGCCCACCCTGCCGTTTGAAACTGGTACATACCAGAGAGCTGTAACGAGTAGGATTAAATCGGAACAAACAGTCGTGCTAAAAACACATTGAAATCAATTCAGTTCATCATAGACAACATGTTTGATCAATTCGCGTACCGACCAGCGTCAACTGATTTGAGGCAATATGAACAATCTGTTCTTCGGCAATCACGATCGAGTAAACGGTATGGCTAACTTCGGCTCAAATCACATCATGTGAGTTCATAGCGTTGCCGTTTGTCGACGATTGCTTGAATCGAACGAATGTGTAACTGCGGGTAAGCTACGAGTACATCAAATTCTCTGTTGGATTGATTTGAATCATGTGTGACAAAACATCTGTATTTGTATGAGCAAATTTTCGATGCGTGAAAACATCTGTCAGCATATGGTCTATGTATATACATATTTATTATATCGTACATACATGCATATGTATGTATATACATTTATATGTATACATGTATGTATTTGAAATAGAACGGGAGTATATTAGTGTATAGAGGATGATAAACAAGGTGCATTCCAAAGTAAACAGTACTTTTTGAATCTAGCGCTCCTTGGTGGCGCTATCTATATGTCGACCGGTACGTTAGAATCTGCCATCTTTATCGATCGTCCAGTGACTTTTCATGACATTTCATCTATTGGAAGTGAAGTTATTGCGTTTTAAGTGTCAGTATGTTTGTGTTATCGGTGCGAAAATGAGCTTCGAACAAAGAGCTAACATTAAATTTTGTTTTAAAATTGGTAAAACTTTTACCGAAACGTTTCAATTGATGAAACAAGTTTATCTCGATGATTGTCTATCCCGTAGCATCCATCGAAACTGTGCGTGAATTCATAAAAAATCAGCCAAAATCATCATTGAAATTCATGGAAATGGAAGAGAGGATCTCTAAAACATCGATTTATCGCAATTTTGACCGAACATTTAAGCTTACGAAAGTTGTGTGCACGGTTTGTTCCGCACAAATTGACTGACGACCAAAAATTGCTCAGAATCCAACATTCGCAGGACATTATTGTGACCGATTATTTGACCAAAGATCACATTTTAACCATTAACCATTCCCCGTATTCACCTGATATCGCATCGTGCGACTTCTTCCTTTTCGGAAAAATGCATTTGCCCTTGAAAGGAAAGCGTTATGCAAACGTAGAGGCCATTCAAAAGTGACCGTGAAAAAAGCTGTATTGAAGCAGAAGGAAACTATTTTGAATAAAACAAATTTATTTTGCGGAAAAACTATTTGTTCTGTTTTTTTTTGTAAAGTCCTGTTTACTTTGTGTTTAAATGAGTTAAGCATCCACCCTCTCTACCCGGTAAAACTAGCGCATCCTAATAAAACAGCGCAATTCACCACAGGATGCTACTGCAACAGAACACCAATTTAACTCACCACACCTCTACACCAACCCAACCAACAAAAGGAGTGGACAACGGGGAGGCTGACATAATTCGTTTCCACAATTCGCCACGCACTCATCGCTGATACACATTCGCTTTTTACGCACGTACTGAGAACACACGTCCCGCTACAGTTTTTGAACATCGACAGCGATCTATCTACATCGACAACATTTGTTACTTCAATAATCGAAATATTTAACTTTAAGAAAAGGAATATTTTGTAAAAGGTCAAATACTTCTTTAATAAATTATTTGTGCCACATACACTTTAGTGCAGCGGTCTTTTTATTCCGAATTACCAATTTAATAATTTTATGATTATGTATCTATTTGTTACAAATTTAAATATGGTCCTTCGAGCCATAGTGAAAGGCACTATGGATTAGTGAAACAAGTAAAAACAGACGAGAAAAATTAAAACAAAACAAAGGAATTGTGAGCTGAACAAAACTCCAAAAAAAAAAAAACCGAAAAAATTAAAAAAAAAAATAAAAACCTAGTGTAGTGACCCAAACAAAATAAAGTGCTGTAACAAAAACGAAAAAAAAACAGAACAAAAACATGTATACTTACATATGTATATAAAGAACATATGTATGTATGTAGTATATATCAGTGAGGTGACAAAAAATGTGAACATAGTGGAAAGAAACTAAAAACAACACATAAACCGGCCGTGAAACCTCCAAACTAAAAATATATACATACATATCAACAATAAACATATATACGAGCGCGAAATGTAACTACAAATCATAAATCGCTCGCGAAATGTAAAAACACCTAAATAATAAAACATACACTAAATTGGATCAAACGGGCGCGAACAATTAAAACAAACAACAGCATAAGGAGGTAGCCAGCTGGAACACAGAACGGGGAACAAAACGCAGAAAGCAGAAAGCAGGCTCTTATACTTTATCAAGTAATAAGCAGGATTGCTTAAAATTTGTAAGCGAAGGCAAACAATAATATCATTACAAAAATAGTAACATATAAAAAAAAATTAAGACACGCATACATACATATTCGCATATTTACCCAAAGGAAATATATTTCTCCGATACACATATTTTTAATATATGGTCATACTATATACATATGTACATGTTCATATCAGCAACATAAACAAAGTATATAACAAACATAAACCTAACTTCTTACAAATCAACAAACAACATACAAAGTGCATGCGGGAGAATACCTGCACATTCTTTATTTAGCCTTCACACTCTCTTCTCAGAGCGAAAATACGGCATAGAATCTGCCTGTAATTTTATACCCTATACTGGGTACCATATGCTAAATTATTAAAATTTTAAATTTTAATTAATTTTCCAAAAAAGGGTTATCTTAATTTTCCGTAAAAAACTAAATGGTCCCAGCAAACACTGTCTCTAACGTTAGAGAAAAAGCTAGATTTTACATTAGAACTCTAATATAGTTTTCTAATGTTTCTCGAATCGAATTCAAGCTTAGAGAACAACATTAGAATTTGATTATAGAATGATTAGAGAAACACTCGAAATGCACTATCGATATAAATGATAGTTTTCGAATACAATAAGTGTCTGCTGAGTCGCTCATTCCTAGTGTCAAACAAAAATAATACGTGCGAAAAGAAAGTGCTTTAAATTTTTTTAGACGGTTATTATTATTACAAAATTACGGGTAAATATAATTTTTAAATGTATAAAAAAAAGTTAAAGAGAAAAAGCGAGCAGATTGTGGACATGCTGTTTGATTATCGTGAGTTAAGGAATGAAACCCACGATGCACTTGAGTCAGATGCAGATTCGCCGCCAGCTCTTAAAGAATTGCGAAGTGACAATATCGAATGTGATTCAAGCGGCAGTGAATCCGAAAAGGAGTTTAGTGAATCAAATGATGACATAGATGGTGCTTCTGATGGTGAAAATTCAAGTTTGCCACAGGACTTAACCGAATGGACAATTAAACATAATATTACGACTTCTGCGACGGACGACTTATTGAAAATTTTAGCAAAGTTTGTTTCAGGACTTCCGTTATGCTCTAGAACTTTAAGAAATACACCAAAAGAAATACCTAAAGTAACAATGGGTTCGGGAGAATATGTACATTACGGCGTTGAAAGAGCTTTGACCGATTTTTTAAATCAGAATGACTTCAATGATATCCGGTTGGACTTAAACTTTAATATTGATGGGCTTCCACTGGCAAAAAGTTCTAACCTTCAGGTGTGGCCAATTCTAATTAATGTAAACGGGTGGGACGATGTGAAGGTTATTGGAGTGTATTGTGGGAATAGCAAGTCAGCAAGCGCAAACGACTTTCTTACAAAATTTGTAGATGAACTACTTATTTTAATGGAAAATAGAATATTTTTTAACGAAAAACATTACTCTGTAAATTGTCGAGGTTTTATATGTGACGCACCTGCGCGAGCGTTTATCCTTGGTATCAAAGGTCATTGTGGATATTCGTGTTGTCCTAAATGCATACAGAAAGGCCAGTCTAAAAATCACAAAATAATTTTTGTTAAAGAAAATAGTTTTCCTCGAACTGATACCGATTTTCGTGCTCGTGTTGATAGAGCCCATCATGTAATTTTAGAACCGATGGTAATTGAAAAGCTTCCAATAGATATTGTTAAATCGTTTGCTTTGGATTACATGCATGTAGTCTGTCTAGGAGTTACAAAGACTTTATTGTTGGCCTGGATAAAAAAACGTAAAAAACCTTATTCACTTAAACAGAAACAAATTCAAGCATTAGATTCAAGAATAATGTTTATTTGCAATCAGGTGCCGCGAGAGTTTGCTAGGCACCCACGTTCTTTGAAAGATGTTGAGCGGTTTAAAGCCACAGAGTTTAAAAGCTTTCTTCTCTATACTGGAATATTTTTTACTAAAAGAAATTTTAGATCCAGTAAAATATAACAATTTTTTGCTTCTTTCACTAAGCATTAGGATTCTTTTAAGTCAAAATAATTATATTAAATACAATAGATGTGCTAGTCAAATGCTGGAAAAATTCGTAGAACTTGTGCCTCAGTATTACGATGATGATTTCCTTACATTCAATTTTCATTGCTTAACACATCTCGCAAGTGATACCGTAGCATAACCATGTCGTCTCACAAGTATACAATCGTTTAGTTGAGGACAGTTTTAGGTCAAACAATGCTATGAATCCATCGACTGAAATTAAAAAAGGAAAATTTAGAAATGATTCATTAATATTTGTACAAACTTCAAAGTTTTACTTTTCGCCGAAAGAACCTGATAACTTTTACAGCGTTAAGGGCAAAATATTTAAATTAGTAGCTATAAATAAGGCCACAAAGCTACTTGGAAAGGAAGTTCTGAATTTACAGGATTATTTTGAAACACCTCATCAGGAATTCTCAATATCAAGTCATGTGAAGTCCTAAAAATTTCGTCTTCCGTCTATCATCACAACTTAGATGAAATATCAGAAAAAATTATAAAATTTAGTAACTACGAGTCTAACATCAACTTGTTCATTCCTTTCCTTCATTAATTTTTTTTTTGATATTTAAATATTTGTAAGCATTAAGAACATATAAACGTACATAAATTATTCGGACAGAAAATGGATTTTAACCACATCATAGAAGAAGCATCAGAAAATAGTCCTGTAACTAAAAAAGGTAAAAAATTAAATTTTAATTAAATAGTTAAAGGGAAATATCTTAAGTATTTTGTTATTTTTCAGATATTGATTTGCTTGAGAAAAGGATATTGGACCGTATAAAACAGTCGGAAAATAAAATACTGAAAGGTAAGAAAATGGCTATGCGACTTTTGTAGCTGCATATATTGGCGTTTTACCATTCAGTCTTATGTAACAACTTATGAAACGTCAAAAATATGTTTTTTAATGTTATTCGATACGTTTTTGTATTACAGAAATAGACCACAATCAAAGATCCATAAAGAGGGCCCTGACACGAATTTTGCAAGAAACAAAAGAAACAAAGCAGACTACAAAGACAAACCACAAATCACGAAGTGAGCTGCTCCTGAAAGTTCCATTTGATAACTTGGAACAATTTCAAAATTTTGAAAAAGATATACAGGAGCATTCCAGCAAATTTAATGAACTGGTGATATTTTTATTAACCAACACACTATCTAAATTTTAAACTTGAACTCAATGCATATCTTTCCAGAAGGAGGAATTTTTCACAGTATCTGGCCACACAGCTGAAAAGTTCGTAAAAAATGCTTGGCGCCAAATTTTTATCGATGGTGTTGCGCAGAATTTGTGTTGGAAGGGTACGAAGGATAAAATGGCTGTGAGACCGTTAAGTGTAACAGCTGCCTTAAAAAGTATAGTTCTTCACATTTCCGAAATTTTACAAAACTAATTATTTTGTTTTAGGTACATTTTCGTCTAGATTCCCTCATGCGACAGATATAGATTTTGAGCGCACCTCTATAGTCTTCTTCCAGCATGCTAAGGGACGCTACATGAAGAAAAAGGCATACGACTCCAAAAAAAACAAAAACGTAAAAATTAAATTTAACTTAAAAGAACATAATGTGATCTCATTTTAATTTTTTTATGAATATTTTTGTGTTTGAATTTGAATTTATAATTTTAATTATTTCACTAGAATTTAATTTAAAGACTTTTGCGTTGGACGTTTTACACACAACTATATTAATATTAATGCAATGAAAAAAGAAGCAATATGAAATAAAACCGTTTTAATTAAAAAAAAAATAATAATTTTTTAATAAACGAAATCCAATAATAGCTCCAAAACAATAAAAAATCAACATTAGAATCCAATTAGAATTCAACCTTAGAATACGATTAGATAACTAATATTTTTCTCGATATCGAGAACTAAGTCCCCTTTTTGTAGAGCATGCTATAGTTCTCGACAGTTTTTCTTATAGTTTTCTAACGTTCTACCTTAGAGAAATATATTACAGTTCGACTCGTTCTCTAATCATTCTCTAACTTAAATGTTAGCTGGGGTAAGACAAAGTAAAATTGACTTTTACAAAATACATTTATTAGAACGTATGCAAAACTAAAAATCAGATTAACGAAATATACATCAAATTATAAATTTGAACAACATACATTCCAACATACGTACATACACACATGTGCATTTAAACATACACATCTTTTTAAAGTCCATATTAGCATCTCTTCTGCAATACCACTTGTTCTTTGTCAAACAAAAACAAGCAGGATTGCAAGAAAAACAAAAAACAAAACATTACAGCATATTCTTTGCCCACATGCATTAGCACTAATAAGTCGTGCATACTTATGAACAAAGCATATTGATCTCTTCGTCGAGCTCTCAATTGCACAAAAACAAGTACATACAAGCCAATTATTAGGGTGTGCCTATATACCTATATAGAAAATACTTAAAAATAATATTGTGGTTTGAAAACAAATCATATAAAATAAAAACAAATTTAAATAGCAAGTAAACAAGTAACGGCATTAATAAAACAAATAATCCGTCTTTTACGAAAAATATATATGTACTTAAAAAAGTATTCAGTTCACACTGAGAAACCTTTACTTCATTTTAAAAAACATTTCTACATACAACTAAAGTAATGAACAATAACAAAAATCGTAGTACACCTGGAGCTACACGCTCAAAACAGGTTGCTAGATTTATTTCAGAAAGTGACAGTTTAACAAGATACTGCACTAGATTTGCCTCATCACCGATTCACGAAAACTCGGAATCGTTATTAGAAATTAAAAGTCAAAATCTTAAAAATTTTTGGACTCGCCTCCAAGCGGCTCATGACGCCATTGTAGATTCTGACGATTCAGATCTACCACAAAATTTTAAATTATCTGCTACCGCAATATACGAAAACTGCTTAGACCAGTACGAAGAAACAAACGCTATGATCTCCGATCAACTAAAGCTCATTAAAGCCATTGCACCTACTCTCCACAGTAGAGTAGAGCAGCCACAAACAGACAGTCAAAAGGCAAGTTCAGGAATCCACCTCGAGTTGCCCGCATGTGACACAGAAACCTTTTACGGAGGTTATGAAGAATGGCCGTCCTTCCGGGACATATTCACGGCCGTGTACATAAACCATCCTCAACTATCACATGCGCAAAAATTGTATCACCTTAGATACAAAACCAAAGGTCAGGCAGGCATAATAGTAAAACAGTTCGCTCTTAATGACGACAATTTCAATTTGGCTTGGGAAGCTCTAAAAGTGAGATATGAAAATGAAAGAATACTGGTCGATAAACAAGTAACGACACTAATGAACTTGCCAAAAGTTAAGAAAGGAACAAGTGTAGAATTCATGAAACTAGAATCCACTGTTTCAAATTGTTTGTCGATTCTATCGACACTAAAAATTCCCACAGACAGCTGGGGCCCAATTCTGGTAAACATTTGCACTGCCGCATTACCAGAAAAGTCGTTACTTCTATGGGAGCAATCGCTCTCATCACGAAAAAAGTGCCCACCGTGGCAACAAATGAAAGATTTTCTCACCACCCAATATTAAATTGCGGAAAGGTTAGAAGAAAAAATAATCAAAAGTAAGAACACTAAATACGACCAAAATGGAAGCTTAAATAGACCCCAAGCTAGAAGCAACAAAAATTTAAATAAAAGCTTTTACAAAACACAAACGTTCACATCAGAACAAAGAAAACATACGTCATGCGAACTATGCACAAGAGGGCATAAACTGATATCTTGCGAGAAGTTTAAAAAATTAAACATTAACGAAAGGAACAACTTTGTCAGATCAAAAAGACTCTGTACAAACTGCTTGTCCCACTCACACAATCTTAATATTTGCAAAAGCAAATTTAACTGCTTATATTGTCACAAATGACACAATTCAATGCTTCATTACAGCAGATATCCCATCTCCCCCAAAGAAGCGCTTATTCACAAAAAAGATCCACGGGTTTAATTGCAAAAGCAAATCCCGAAACCCAAAATTCAAAAAATTGCCAAGAGACACCATGTTGCTCAAAGGCACAAAAAACTCAAACGCTGCACAGCCAAACACAAAGTGGACTAGTTACCACCACACCAACTGAAGTTGTGAAAAAATCAAATAAATGCCTTAATTCACAATTAAGGAAATCTCAATATATAGGGAAACTTCCCCAAATATTAAACAAAACTAAAGAAGATCAGTATTGTGAGGACTTTTCTATAGCCACAACTACTCGATCAAATAATGGTCGGTACGTCGTACGACAGCCACTAGAGCCACAATTATGCAATACCCCACATAAAGGTAGAAAAAGCAAAGTCAGATTCCATCTGACAACCTCATATAAAAACACAAATATATATTCGTAACCTTTCGACCCCGCAGGATGGCTTTCGCCAATAATGGAAAAAACAAAAAAAATTCTGGACAAATCCTAGAGCGGTGGCGCACTAATACTTGTCAAATTAGTGCATACGCACTAATATATACAAAAATTTCCAAAAAGTCGCAAAATATACACTTTTCATACATATATTTTCAAAAATAAATAAAATCTCAAAAGAAAGTTAAGGGATCACCATACTCCCAATGCGATACAGTGACGAACCTACTCTTACAAAAGGCAAAGGTCGTTCTTATCGCATCTATCTAAGCGCTACTCATATGGGTGGGTTATGGAAATCAGCTCTAAGAAGCATCAACTTAAGTATGAAGAACTTTCTACTCTATGAATCGAAGCCGTTCTCCATTCACGGCCATTCTCTCGCAAGATCGCTCTAATTTCATAGTCCTAAATCTAGGGCTAAGGAGTACCCATTCTGGCCACATCTGAGCCAGACGTGGAGTTACTATCCTTTATGAGCCGATAACACAGAAAAGGCAAATAATAAATAATCCACTTAATAAAACGATAAAAGGAAAAATCGCAAATACAAAAGGTTGTCAGAAAAATCAAATAAACCCGCATAATAAAGTTGCATCTCTTAAGCACCTACCCGTATATTAAAATGCACATTCAAATACATGTGATATGTTTCAAACCAAAATCCGTTCTCTGCACACACGGATAAATATGAATCCGTCAAGACATACTTCTGCTGTCAGAACGTATTCCGCGCTTCGGCTACTCCACCAGTAGTACGTCGAAATACATACTTATACGTATAATACTAGGCAAAATATTCGCCTAGGGGGCCCAGGATGTTTAAATGAGTTAAGCATCCACCCTCTCTACCTGGTAAAACTAGCGCATCCTAATAAAACAGCACAATTCACCACAGGATGCTACTGCAACAGAACACCAATTTAACTCATCACACCTCTACACCAACCCAACCAACAAAAGGAGTGGACAACGGGGAGGCTGACATAATTCGTTACCACAATTCGCCACGCACTCATCGCTGATACACATTCGCTTTTTACGCACGTACTGAGAACACACGTCCCGCTACAGTTTTTGAACATCGACAGCGATATATCTACATCGACAACATTTGTTACTTCAATAATCGAAATATTTAACTTTAAGAAAAGGAATATTTTGTAAAAGGTCAAATACTTCTTTAATAAATTATTTGTGCCATATACACTTTAGTGCAGCGGTCTTTTTATTCCGAATGTGCGTGATTACCAATTTAATAATTTTATGATTATGTATCTATTTGTTACAAATTTAAATACTTTGGAACGCACCTTGTACTTTTAAGTATCAATTTATTTCCCATATTTATTTGGTACTCTTCCAATACCATCCAATTCATTTGAAGGACAACGACACTTGCGACGCGCCCGTAAGCTGAATAAATATTCACGGTTCCACCGCTTCCAAGATTGCTCGAACATTTTCTGTAATTATTGAGAATATAAAATACGAGCGGTCGACCAATGAGGAAGCCGCCAGGTGTGAGTACGTAACTACCACTGGGATCATCATGAAGAGGAACGAGTGGACTGGAATTCAAACAAGCCTCAATCCTAACAAGTAGTGTACTCAGTTGGTTGAAGCGTAAGATTTGGCGACCAATTGTGCGGTAGAGATGTTTTTTTGCTGAACGCACAGTTGCTTCCCAACGATCTACATGATGGGGTGCGGCTGGAGTGATGAATTTCAATTGCATGCTGGAAGATGCAATATGCTGAGTTGCACATATATTTCTCCAATTTTGAAGGTCTTGATATAGAATTCGACTAGCACCTATAGATTGCATTCCGTTGTCGCTGTAAATAATCGAACATATTCCACGGCGGCTTATGAAGCGATCAAACATATCGATAAATGCCTGAGTTGTCAATTTTCCGCAAGTTTGATATGTACGGAGTTTGTAACTATACAAATGCAAATCGCCCCGTAAGCTTTGTTCATTGTTGTGGCTCACTTTCCTCCATGACGAACGTTGAATGGTCCGCAATTTTTGAAGCGATGACATCTGTTGCTGCTGAGGTGCTCGGAAGTGTCAACGGCATATGGCGCAGTGATGAAGATATGACTACAATACGACGTGCATGCATAATCCAAAATCGCATGAGTAAGTACTGCAGCATCTCCGGTATCCCATCATGGAGACAGCACTTGTAAGCATCACTTACGAGAAGTTTTGCCAATGGATATTGGCAAGAATGATTGGATGTTTTTTCTCATACGGTAATTCCGAATTTGTTAACCGACCACGCAGTAAGCCTTCTTCGTCCAAAATTGGGTTCAGTGGGAGCAGTTTAAGTGACGAATCGATGCTGGAACAGGTTCTGACGAATATGCGTGATCAGTGCCCATACCTTCTCTTCAGCAGTAATAAATGGCATGATACGACGTATTCGAGCAGTTACATATATTCAGTAAGGCACTCAAACGGTTAAACCTTGCTACCAAAGGTATTCATTGGGCTCGAAAGTATGCATTTGTTGGGTCACTCGATGAAGTGTAAGCCGTATCTTCCAACTGCAAGGCGCGACGTATTTTGTTCATAGTTGTAACCAATAGCTGAGATGCAGAAAGTTCGAGGGGGGGATAGTCATTTCCTTCAACTGAGCAACTCATGTTTTTCCAACAATCAAAGATGTGTGGGATCCTCCGTTAGCTCTCGTGTTTCGTAGGTAAATAACTACTGAATAAGCTTTGGTACGTGCATCGCAAAACCCATGTAGTGTTGACACAGAATGTTCTCTGATCCCCAGCCATCGTGATATTTTGATCCTTTCGAGAGCCTATTGACTGTCCTGGTATTTCATCCAAGTTCTCGAAGATTAGGTTGTAGGGGCAAATCCCATTTCAGTTTGGCTAACCATAGGATAGGGTTCCAATGTAGGCCCAATACCGTTGTGCTGGAATCGCTAAAATTTGTCGCCGTTGCTGACGCCTTAGAGCAACTGATTCCTTCCAGGGTATGAACGCAGTTGGAGTTCCATTTATCTAACTAAAACTTACCTTGTTGAAGATTGGCATCAACGTCCCGTGCATGGTTGATGACCAGTTCTGTCGTGTAGACACTTTCTAAATAATCATCAACATAAAGGCTTTGAAGGATGCTGTACCGTGCTGCGGCTGCCCGGCTAACGTCAGCGATCACTTTCTAATTATGATATGCACAGTGTCTCAATAAAAGAACTGCTTGCCATACCGTACGTCACTGTCTTTAGTTGATAGGTACACAAGTGTTCATTAGGGCACTTCCTTCGAAGGATCTGTTGCCATTTTCGATGCCTGGAATTCACTTGCGAAAATATCTTCACATTCGTCCACTTCCGACTTGATGTTATCAGAAGGGTCCTCTATTTCCCAAAATTTTCTTAGAAGTTTATCGGTGGTAAAATCATCGAAAACGTCAATAAGTGATGAAAAAATATTGATTTCGACTCGTTTAATGGTTTTGGACTAAGCCCTACCCATCTCAGACGAGTGTGCAATTCACATGGTTCGTTATGAGAACTGATAACAACGTCGTTTAGTACGAGGGCAGGCCAAATATCTGCGCCAATCAGTAGTTCTACGTGACCGGGTATACCGAATGCCGGATTAGCCAAACGAAGATCCTTTAAATGATGACTGGTCCTGATGTTTTTAATAGTAGAAGGAGTCATAAACGTAACTGAATCAATGATGTACGCATCAAAACTGATCTGGAACTTTTCGTCCCCATGAGATTGATTACTAACTGTGACGGCACCTTTGGTACAAGTTGAAAGGCTTTGATCAATACCCTCGACTTGAAACACGCAAGGACTTCTAGGAAGTTTTAAAACAGTTACTAATGATTCGCAAACGAAGCTCACCTGGGAACCAATATTGCAAAGTGCGCTACATTCCTTTAACTAACCCTTACAGTCAGGACGAAGCACGTTTGCCGTTGATAAGAAAATAGTAGGGTCGCTCTGTAAGAGAAATGGCGACGTGCAGTCATTGGTCATTGTTGTCGAGACAGAACCTTTGGCGCCACTATTGGCGCTGAAGCCGACCCTCCAGGAGTAAATTTGGCGGAAGTACCTTCAATGTTCCTCTTCTACATTGTGTTTCTATTGGCAGTTCAGACATAAACCAGATGGATAGTCGCGATTACGATGGCCGGCCTTGAGGTAATTGAAACATAATGATGCCCGTTTCACCAAATCCCAGCGTTCTTTAAGTTGAAGGTTACGAAACTTTTGACATTTCGTAATGCGATGAAACTCATTACAAGATGGGCAATTCGTTATACTATCAGTTGCTACCAACGGAGTAAGAATTTTGACGGAGTTCACATTCAGATGCGCCTTCACGACACAACTTGAAGCGCGTTCGATTGAAATATGAGGAGTAATTGACGACGATATTGGCAGGTTATCTGCATGCCATTCCACGAACATTATCACGTATTCCATTTTCGGGATGTCATTGAATTTTAAGCTCATTCCCACTCGGTTGGGGTGACATACGGAAGTTTAGGTAATAGCAGTAGTACGGCTATAGCATCTCATTGTTTTACTGGCACATTCCTCATATCAAGCGCTTTGAAGGAATTTCGTACACTATCCACAAAATTAAGTAGCTTAGCTGGAGATTCTGATAGGTGGATTGGTAAGTCTAGAAGATCCTGAACATGGTGCTCCAAAAGAGTACGGGGATTGTCGTAACGTTGTTTCAGGTCATCCAAGATTTCTTCAAACCCACCATACAAGCCACCGTTGTAAATTTTCCCTTTCACATATTGTCGCAATTTTCCCAGTTTGTAGGTGGGCTGCAAGTCACTTCTGTTGTGAACAAGCGTTTCAAACATATCTTAAATACTAAACAATTAACGCAAATTAAACCCGAATAACGTACATATATATTTGTGCTGTAATTAAACTACGATTTAACTATTTTAAGTATCAATTTATTTCCCTTATTTATTTGGTACTCTCCGAGTACCACCCAATTCATTTGAAGGACAACTAAGAACAATCTTATGCTGAACTCAAGCTTATATAGAAAAATAGTATGTAAGCGAACAGGCGAAAGTAATAATGTTGTTATTGCATACGGGACAATGGTCTGACCAAAGAAAAAGGAATCTTATGATGTGCCAAGCTAAACGCATCGTCTGATAATGGTGTTTCTAGTTGTTTTTGTATACTGCACAATGGTCTGACACAAACAACGGTAGAAATGTCGAAACGAAAATGCACAGGGTGGTACAACTTTCGCATAATGATAAAGTAGATCCGAATTTCGAATATAATACATTTTCGAATCGAGTTACAGAATAGGCCCCCTGATCAGAGTGATCCCAGATACGGCAGCGTTTACCTGGATAATGGTGATGCCAAATTGCATAACATAAATCATTTAAATTAAGTGAACTTATTATTAATCGTTAACAATGAGTATGAAACATTTACGGGTATTTTCTGCTAATGCGAACATTCATAAACAAATCATGTATAAGCTGGGGTCGAATCGTTACATCCGTACACGGATCGGCAAACATACGAAAGAAAATTACGTGATACGTCAATCGTATGCAGTGATTGGCATTATGACATATGATAGCAAACGGATCGTAATGTATTTTCAATTCACAATAGTTTTTAAATTCCACATTGCTTTGGATCATATTTTTAGGTCACAATAAATGTGGAACGGTCAAAACTTTTGCAAAATTTTCAATAAACTAATTAAATATCCAACTTTGTTTTTTTTTTATTTGAGCTCAAGTGAAAGTGATGGGTATAAAAAAATAGTGCGGAGATAGCTAGGAGATCGAAGCAATAGCATAGGTATAAAAAAAAACAAATTATGAATCCTCATTAACAAAATTTTCTTTGTAGATTATTGTTGAACAAAGCATTTGAATCTTAAAAAGACGGTGGAGAATTTTAGGATATGGCAAGAGAGAAAGGTATCACCCCACAAAAGTGGAAGATTTACTAACGTTTGTGAGACATTACATAAAATCTGCATAAACTTTGCAATAAGTTACGACCCTTAAAATTGCGATTCTTATCACACACAAGAAATGGGCACCGGGGTAGCGAACCACCTCACCGCAATCGACCAAACGATAAGAGACCAAATAATGTATACTTTAATAAATTTAATTCAAATATGTATGTATATGTCCTTGACCTTGTAAATAATTTTATTTTTAATGTCAACTAAAATACAAAAATTTTGTTCATGTAAATAATTTTTTTTTTTTACATTTTTAATGAGATATTTCATTCATTGGTTTCTTATTTGTGTTCTTTATTACTAAAAATTATAGAAAACATAAAATTTAAAAAAACTTGCTCACATTTCCATAAATTTGTCTATTACGATTGGTAATTTGCGTTCGAATGACGATTCGAACGAACGGATACGTTTATATACTCGTTCACGTTTGTCATCATGCCAGATTACGATAGAAGCGTTACGATCACGTATATAAGCGCTACGATCACGTATGTCATAATACGAAATACAGACTTTTACGTGACGAGTGATAAGTTCACGGATGTAACGATTCGACCCCTGATCGCTAGTGATTCCAAGGTGCTTCTCTATCGCTGATTTGAAGAGAAGCGGTTCGATTCGTGGGAAATGGTACGACGAGAAGTGCCGTGTCGCATTGGAGAGAACAAATACTGCCTATCTCGCAACATTAAAATCGACCACAACACGTGTACCGAGAGTCGAAGAGGAAAGCGAGACGCATTTTCAGACAAAAAATAATAAAGGCCGAAATGCGTAGTAGGACAAGCTCGCCGACAGAGGTAATGGTCGAAAATTCTACGAAAAGATGCGGCGACTAACAGAAGGTTTCAAGGCTGAAGCATAATTTTATAGAATCCCCAGATATGATCTTATGACTGATACCTAGAGCATGGAAAAAGCACTTCTCCAACCTGCTGAATGTCAGTGAGAGCATAACACCAGTAGATGGTGAACCCGATTCCCGAATCGGAGGCCAATGGATTGGCGGCCGAGCTACGGCGAAGAATTGATAAGTCATGCATCAGCTTCTTTGTAGAATGTGGTCGGACGAAAGCGTGGCCGACGATTAAAATGTAATTGCGCTTTGCCTCATCCTTAAAAAAAGAGACCCCACAATCTGTGCTAATTACCGTGGGATAAGCCTGTGTGAAAGATTAAAGACCACCGTCAACAAACTGATTGGACCTGACGAACTTAAACTAAACCATATAAGTCACTCTTTATTCCCGTCATGCCATTTGTTGCAGACGCATGGACAATAATAAAATCTGATGAGGCGAAGATACGAGTTTTCGAGGTAAAGGTTTCGCGGAAGGTTTATGGCCCTTTGCGCATTGGCAACGGTGATGGACGAAAACACTCCAGCTCTGAAAATATTCGACTCAGTACCCGCCGGGGGAAGCAAAGGATGAGGAAGACCTCCACTCCTTGGGAAAGACCAGTTAGAGAAGATCTTGGCATCGCTTGGAATCTCCAATTGGCGCTAAGCAGCAAAAAGGAGGAACAACTGGCACGCTGTTGTAAACTCGGCTATAACCGCGTAAGCGGTGCCTACGCCAATAAAGAGGAAGAAGAAGGACTTATAAAAATGTTAACATCAATTTTCGAAAAGATATAAAACCAGCTAAATATTGCTTAAATGCGTTCAAAAGCCAAAATTTTAAATTTATACGAAAAAGATTATAATTACTTACCAAAGAACTCCAAGATGACTTTGTCCGGTCGAACGGGTAAAATGTTATGTCCATTATTCCCCATACTCCTCTCCAGACAATAACAACTAATGTTCCAATGACTAAAACGGAAAACAGTGTGTCGAGAACGTATAAACCAGGTTGGTGGAAACCCTAAAAATTGAATTATAGTGAAATATATTAATATTTGAAACAAAAATATGCAGGTCTACTTTCATTTATTTATATAGGGTAATACACGCGAAATAAAGTTATATTTATCACCGTGCCATGTTTTGATGTAGGGGATTGCAGTAGTAAGGAACGCTTGTGAGCTAAGCATTTTTTAAAAGTGGGTAGGTCCACACCCTAATTTGTTTAATGTACATATCTTCCAACCCACTAAAGTTTTAATCAACCACACTTCTTAAAACAAATTCCTTTTAGCATTTTTTATGATATACACTCTGAAAATGGCTAAATTAAAACACTAATCACGCATGTACTATATAGTACTCACTGACTAAATGCGCCACAAGCATTAAATTTTTCAACCAAGGAGACAAGGAAAGGAATTATAGGTTCGGGTGAAAAAATTAGGCAAGTGGCGTGGTACCGCCCACCTTTGAGTGAAATTATGTATATATCTCAGTTCCTGCTAGACCAATTACAACCAAATTTTGTTTGTGAGGCTATCCCAACATTTTCAACAATTCGGATTATAACAATATCTTCTTCTCCATCTTTTAAATTCCTTCTTCTTCCTTTCTTTCAATTTATATTATACAAATCAAACATCAATGAAGTGATCAGAATAAAACTTTACACAAATAGTAACCTCAAGCTTCACCGAACTACATATAATATTTCAAGGTTGTATATGGCTGATTTTTTGACCAATCGGTCAATATGTGAGACTAATATTGAAATTCAGGGAGAATATGATTTTAACGACAGCATGCCCTGGTGCTATAAATAGGAAAACTCGGATCATTAATTCCAATAGACCCCATATACCTAGTATAAATACTTTCGAAATGAATTTATGGTATTCCACATCTATATTTTAAGTGAAAAATATAATCCAATACTTATATCAGTGTATTATAACTTTTCCACTATGCCCCCGGCGGGCTTCCAGTTCGGGGACAACAGGTTTGCTGCGCTGGCCCAAGGTCCCCAACCGAAACGTAAAAAATCGTATCAAAAACTGCAAGATGCTTTTCCTGACTTACCGCCAATAAAAAGTGATGATCCAAAGTATATTGTGATTAAATCCGACGAGAATTCTACACCCCTTTCGAAGGTTTCTTGTTTTCGTGTTTACAATGCCTTACTTACCGTGAGCAAAGATATAAACAAAATTAGTGAATTACGCGACGGCAGCCTATTACTGCTAGTGAAAAATAAGCAAGTAGCAGAAAGGTTTATAAAAACGAAATGTCTTTTCAACATTGGCGCTGTTAGCGCTAGCTATCATCAACATCTTAATTGTAACAAAGACACCATTTATGCACCGTTTTTAAACGATGTGCCTGAAAGCGAAATAATAGAAGGACTGAGTTCTTACGAAGTTTATAAGTTCACTCGAAAAGTTGAAGGTGTTATAAAGCCTACTGGTGTTATGCTAATATCATTCAACAGTTATTCCCTTCCAAACAAAATAAACATCGCATGGAGGATGACCTCTGTGCGACCATACGTGCCTAATCCAATGCGCTGCAGGTCATGCCAAAAATTGGGTCATACGCAAAAACATTGTAAGGGTTCCCCAACATGCGAAACTTGCAATTTCCCTTCTCCATACGATAATGACTGCATCCGAGTCATGTGTGCGAATTGTTCTGGCGAGCATCGTTCTTCGGACTATAAGTGTCCAAAGTATATGCAAACCAAAGAAATTTTAAAAATAAAGACACTAGAAAAGTGCAGTATGCACGAAGCCCTTAAAAAGTATAGAGAAAATACTTCCCTCCCTTCCCTCACTGCTAGCTTTGCACATGTGCTTCAACCTACAAAAGAGGTATCCTCTGTATCCACCACACCAACAAAAATTTCAGCCATCAACAATCTCACAAAATCTAAAAATGCTCATAGAATTGCCGACAATGACTTGCCTAGTACATCAAAACAAAACGCAGAGGTCACCTCTGCTCCCAACTCATCAATAAACTCTTTAACTAGAAAAAATCACTCATCAAACGCCAACAACAAACATATTTCCATCAACAAGCCTGCATCGATCAGTTCAGACTACAACAACGTCTCACATTCAGCTAAAAATATCAGCGACAACTGTACCCAACAAGCCTCTTTCTTAAATCCCAAACTTTTCAGTCCAACAACAGCCTCTATCATTTCTAACTTAAACAACTCCTTAAACTCGCTTAATAAATATACTGACTTCAACAACACTACTACCAACACTACCGTGCAGTCTAATCCACCTAATCACGAAAATCTCTTTCCAACAACAAGCAATTCCAACGATAATCAATACTCTACTCAACATACTGAACAAATAGAAATTGACTCTGAATAAATACGCTTAACCTTTACTCTCTTTTGAACTAGTACTCAATTGGTGACACTCAGCTTCAACTGACTGCTCATACGAGTTGATATTCTAGCTCTCTTCTGTTTCCTTTTTTCTTTTTTTCCTACATAGATCTTATGATTCCATTATTGCAATGGAATTTAAACGGCTACACTAATAATTACAATGAGCTTCAATTATTAATACAACATCATTCCCCAGCTATTATACTCTTAAATGAAACTCACATCTCTTTCAACTTGTCGGCTTTTACTCCTAAGCAGTGCATTGGCATGTTTCACAATCTTCCACATATTAGCACAGGTAAAAGAGGTATTGCGATTCTCATAAGAAGAGATATTCCACACAAAATTAATGCCATTCAATCCAACTTGCTGGCTATGTCGATCGAAATTATCTTAGTTAAAAAAATCACCATTATCTGCACCTATATTGCACCAGATGAACATTTTACCAGTACAGACATCCTGCAATTAATCAACCAAGCTTCTACTCCTTTAATTTTCGCTGGTGATTTTAATGCATGGAGTCCACTATGGGGCTCTCCAATAGCCAACAAGAGGGGCAAATGCATTGAAGACGCTTTACTTTCCTCTAACTTAATATGTTTGAATAACGGATCCGCGACATAATTTTCCACTCACTCCACTTTTTCCCATGTAGATCTTACAATGTGCACCGACACACTTGCCACACAGTGCGAATGGAGTATACTCGATCACCTGCACGGAAGCGATCACTTCCCCATTGTACTAAAATTGCACCTAGGTTCAACAACTAAAAACCACAAAATAAATAAGGTATTCAAAACTGATTACGCTGATTGGAAGAAGTTTCAGACACATTGCGAGATAAATGGCAATTCGTTCAGCAGCGAATGTTAGCATTCCTCATACAAAGCCAACAGCAAATTCAAAGAGTGTTCCTTGGTGGAATAAAGAAATCGCTGAATTGCGGGCAAAAAAACAGACAGCTTGGTATGAATACAAACGCGCTCGATCACTAGTCAACTTAATATCTTTCAGGAAAGCCAATGCTCTTTTCCGTCGTTCCGCGAAACAGGCCAAGAGTAAATGTTTTCAGGATTTCACAAGCAAAATAAATCCTTCGTCTAGTCCTAAGTTAATATGGAACGCTTTAAAAAAACTTTCTGGAGTGCCTAGAAATCTAACCATTCAATGCGTAAAGGGGCCAACAGGTTTGGTAACCAATCCATCCGATATTTCCGAGTTATTTGCAAACCACTATTCTGAAACAAGCTCAGATATTTCATTCAGCACACAGTTTCAAACCTCTAAAACAACCACACTGTCCGACACTTCCTATTCTGTCTCCCCTCTTTCTTTTTCTGCTAAACAAATAGAAACCAGCATTTCACTGTCTGAATTCGAGTTCGTTGCATCTACCGTTAAAGGTAAGTCCCCGGGGCAAGATAAAATTTCTTATCCAATTATCAGACATATGCCAAAAAGCCTCAAGCTCCGATTGGTAAAGCTTTATAACAAAATTTTCAATACTGGTGTCTACCCCCAATTTTGGAAAACGTCCTGTGTCATACCAATACTTAAACCACACAAATCCTCCGATGAACTTGCTAACTATAGGCCGATTTTCCTCCTTCCATGTATGGGCAAAGCTCAGCTCAGCGAAACAAGTTCATATCACCGAATCAAGTCGCCTACAAAAAAGGTCAAGGCACATTAGATGCTTTAATCCAACTAGACTACTTCATTACTAACGCTTTGTCCAGCAAAACCACGTGTCCGTACTATCTCTGGACTTTCACAGAGCTTTCGACAAAATTGGAGCCCATATTATTATTCGACAACTAAGAAAATGGAAAATAGGCCAGAATATGATACGTTTTATTACTAACTTTCTCACAAACAGAAAACTCAAAGTCAACGTAAATGGTTTTCTTTCTTCAACACTCCCGCTTTCTAATGGTACGCCGCAAGGCTCACCTCTTTCAGCCTTCCTTTTTATCATTGCTTTCGATGATATTAGTAGGATGATAAAAAAATTACAAAGGAGTTGAGCACCAGATCTATGCTGACGATGTCCTAATCTACACAAAAGTCTCTGACGTTAATTTAGCTCAATCCTTATTTACTAATATACTCGCCAGAATTGAGACTTGGTCACTAGAGTCTGGTGCTTCACTTTCCTTAGACAAAACACATATCCTTCATGTATGTAGGAAGCAAAATTGCAACGGTATTTCACTAACCCACAACCAAACTAACATCGAATGTAAAACACAGCTGAAAATACTAGGATTAATTTTTGACTCTAATTATAATTTTAATGCTCACTGTAAATATGTCAGAAACTCGTTAATGTCACCATTAAATATTGTTAAATATCTCTCGTCTAAGCATTCATTTATTCATCCGAACACACTAGTCAATGTTGTCAGAGCTTTGCTAACTTCAAAAATAGATTATGGGCTCCCCATCTATGGCAATTGCTCCAAAAGCAGTATCAACCTTTTAAATGCACCTTACCATTGCGCAATACGGCGAAGTCTCCGGGCCTTTCCAACCTCGCCAATAAAAACGATAATGGCTGAATCTGGTTTACCAACTATTCAAAATAAAATTATAGATTCTTCGCTTCAAATTCTTGCGAAAACGGCCGAGAACACCAACCCATTACTAAATACAACTATCACGCATGCCACGAAAAAAAGAAAAACTCCAAGAATACAATCGGCTATTTCGAGATGCTTAAGTTTCGCTGCAGAAAATAATATTTTACGTAACGCAACACGCAAATTCACCACTCGACATCCTCCCTGTCTGATCAATGATAAAATACTACAGAATAAGCTTATGTTTTTGTCCAAGCAAAACACACCAAACGAAGTCTTTCAACAAACCTTTGCTGAACTGGAATCTAATTACACAAATAATGGTTGGAAGTTATTGTTTACGGATGGCTCCAAGTCCATCGATTCCACTTCGTTAGCAGTTGTCACTGCCACAGGAGAAATTATTTGCAATTGGCTTCTTCCCTCAACGACCTCTGTATTTACCGCTGACGGATCTGCTATCCTTCATGCAGTTAATTACGCAAAAAAGACTAAAGGAAAGTTCCTCATCTGTACAGACAGCAAATCGTGTATGTCTGCAATAACGTCTCCTTCCAATCGCAATCCCATAATAGAAGTTATCAGAGACGCGGTCATTGGTGCCCGCCAGAAAATCCAAGTAATGTGGATCCCTGGCCATGCTGGTATTACAGGCAACCACTTTGCAGACCTCGCTGCGAAAAATGTAGCCAGGACTCCTGCCTTAACATACTACGTCTCATCCAAGCAAGACATTCTTAACCTTATTAAGCACAAAAGGCATCAAAAAAACGCAAGCGAATGGAAAACATTTAAACATCACTACGCGGTCATAAACCCAGCCAGAAATCGTATAATGTACTCGTCAACAGTTCCAACTAGCGCAATGAAGACATATACTCGATTAAGGATTGGACACACTATCATAACACACGCCCACTTACTATCGGGTAAAAGCCCATCCATTTGCCCCCTTTGCGATGACACCGCTACTATCAAACACTTACTCACACTCTGTCCGATGCTTCACCCAACAGCCCACAACTCTGGCAACATTGATCTCATAAAACTACTAAGTGAACCTTCAGAAAAAAACGTGATGATTGTATATAGATTCTTAAAAACCAACGATTTGTTAAAATATATTTAAGCAACTTACATCTTTACTAACCCTTAGCAATTAGAATTTTTCACCTAGTTATAATTACAAGACGGCTGAAGGCCTCGTAGCCAGTGCTGCGTTTATGTATTTATATAATAAAACTCTTTTGTTATATAATGAAAAAAGTAAAAAAAAAAAAATTTTATAAAAACTCAATTTATTCAAGTACTTCATGGAAAACTACATTCGTAGTGGTTTTATTTTAGCCGTAAGTCTTAACTTTGATATCTTGAGAAGATCGTACTCGACTCAATGCGACATACAGCTGGCCATGCGAAAACAATCCTCCTTCAGGAAAACACCAACTCTTGCTAGAGTCTGCCCTTGAGATTTGTTTATTGTTATTGCGAATGGTACAATTATTGGAAATTGGCGACGCTTTAAAATAAAAGGAAGTGTTGATTCGCTGGGCTGTAAATTTATACGGGACAATAAAATTTGTTTCCCTTGTGATTCACCGGTTAAAATTTCGATGTTAGTGCTTTTACTATCAAGCGAGTCCCATTGACCAACCCTTCATATGTCTTAAGATTGCGGATTAACATCACAACTGTTCCAACCTTAAGCCTTAACTCATGAGGCGCTACTCCACTGAAATTAAGGGAGTTTAGAAATTCTGTAGGGAATCCGACATGCTCTTGAGGATCTTCAGAAACGACAGTATCCACGCTATAATATACCCTTTCTTCACCGGGCAACATATTTACTATTCCGCTATTTATTATCGTACAGTGATCTTTTTTGAACACAAAATTCCCCGATCCTTCAAATGGTTTTGACTAATAACGTCAGACTGAGGCTGAAATACCCAATCCACTAAATTTTCATTTAGCAAAATTATCTCATCTGTTATATTGATTTTCGACTCTGGAGAGAGCTCTCGACCTTCTCCAACACGCAAAAGAAAACTGTTGTAAAAGGATTCTTTAAAACGCATATTCGTTGAGAGTTTGAGACACCTAAAAAATTTCCAAAGTGAGCACCGTTTCAAACAATTACCAACTATAGCGGCGCGTGAGCTATTGGGCACCACAGGAAGAACTTGCCTGAAATCACCACCTAATAAAATAACCTTTCCACCAAAAGGTATTTCATTTTGGTGAATATCACGTAATAATCGATCTACGCAAAAGTAGCATGCTAATTCGGCGAGCATTGCGATTTTCTTCTCTGGCCCTCTGTTCCTCTTCGCGTTCAACCTGCGCCATATGCTTATACTCATTTGCCAAGGGGTTAATATTTGAAAGCAAATACCTATCGTAGTTTGAATTATGTTGTGCCCTTATATCAGTTGCTTGATCCGTGTCAAGAATAAACAGCTGGGCGTAGGAGGATTCTGAAGGATGATCTGCATGCAATGGACCTACCCTATGATATATTGATCCATGTATTCGGAAGCAATATGGTCCGCGCCCTGTAGGCTCCGCAATTTTCGCTTCGAATGATGCAAAAGCAAACGAACTATTTAGCTGCCGAATATTATCCAAATAGTGTCCCCGCCAAGAGCTCAAATCATTTTCTAACACAGCTTTCAAAAACTCAGGTACACGTAATTCTTGAAGTTTAACTTTTCCGCCATGACAACATGTCGTAAAGCCATTTCTTACCTAGTAACAATTTCAACCAAATATTAAGACAATAAATATGTATATACATATATTACAAATATAAAACAATGAAAAGTACAGGTACCTTTTCACTTCCGAAATGTTTTGCTTTACAGTGTAAACATATATTAGTCAAACCCCCATGCGAACTATACTCCGGAAGAACTACGGAGTTTAGGGCAGCTTTGAAATAACTTACCATAGATCCTGCATGACTACGGCTCTAATAAAACAGGTCAATTCATATACATACATACATTAACAATTAAAAATTCCTTTTTATCTATAACATTCACCTCTTCTCTTCGACCTGTTAAACTCCTTTTTCGTCTAATTCGCCTTTGGTTTGGCATTTTATTTTTAATAATTAATCTGAATCTGAACTGAAATTCGATGTAGTATGTATGTATTCGCTGGTAATAGCCGCCTTGACTTTTGGAAGAAAACTGAACTGACTCAAAGCTTACCTAACGCAATAACACTTCTAATCAAAATAACGCCGACAACAATATTTCTGTTAGATTTTGCACTTGCGTCTTCGCCCATACATACATATGTTTGTAAGTATGTATGTGTGAATATAAAACAAAGTAGAGTGCGCATGTCAAAGCGCAGTGTTCTTTAGTTCGTACATACTACATATTCGTGCAACATAGAAGAGAGCACATGTCAAATCGTAGATAGCGCCTTAGCGCATGCATATGTATGTATGTACCAGTGCACATGCCAAAGCAAACATTTGTAGTTTGTAATATTCGTCATTCTCTTATTGCCATAGATAACTTGATTAGAATCTCTTTTCTTGCTCTCTCGCTGCTTGATCTGTTTTCTGAAGCGCTGAACACATAGAGAGGGACAGACTGCAAACTACATCTGTCAAATATTAAAATACACACGTTATTATGGGCAGTGTTATTTTGACAGCTGCACGACTACACGACTGCAGGGCGACAGTTGTCGTTCTCGCTAACTTCAATATCCTCCTATATTTGCCAACGACAGTAGAATGGAAGATAGAAAGAGGAGGTAGAGGGTGATGCCACTAATATGTAAAATGAAAAATTATTCACAGCTCTAACAAACTTGAAGTTATTTTACAAATAAAAGCATAAAATAGCTATATTATATCATTTGTAATAACAATTGATAATTTAAAGCAAAAATATTGACCTATTTACTTATTTTTTGCATAAAAAATTTCACTTTGAACAAAATATTTAAATTTCATTGAAGTGAAAGGAATTAGTATGGTCACAACGAAATTGTGTACATACAAAATGGACAACTGCGTTGTTTTGTGTACATGCCGGCCATTGTGTTGTTGTTGCTTCTCAAAATGTACATGCAGTAAGATGAACAACGACGTTTTCAGTTCACTGTCGTGCTGCTGCAGTCTGTCGCAGTCATTGTGTTCACCACTTGAGCTGGCAACAAAACACAATCAGTGTGCCGTCAACCAGCAGTTAGTGAAAAAGGCGGGATGCCAGAAAAGCAGCGCTATAATAACTTGACGAAATTAGTGTGAAATGAAACTGTGCAAACATATTTTGGCAAATTAAATGTTTATGTAAATTAATTAATGATTTTGCATTTTAGCATTTACATATATATGTATGTATGCATTTTCAAAGTGTTTAATTTAGTGTTTTGTATAATTTATTAAATACCTAAGTTAATATTTTTCAGCAGTGGCATCATTGGCAAATGTTATAAAAAATGCGAGTTTTGACAGCTCTCTCTCGAACCAAAGAGTCTCGTATCAAGTTATCTATGCTTATTGTCATTTTGCTACCGAGCAGACAACATTGTTGTTGTTAGATTTCGCACTTGCGCCTTCGCGTATGTGGGTATGTGTGTAACGAAAGCAAATGACAGAAACATTTTTAATTATTCATTCTCTTACATACATATATGCTCTTTTCTGTAGAAGCGCTGCTTATATTAGCTTAATGTAAAAATTTAAGAACTTTAAACGCAAATATATCAAAAGTGGTTCAATGAATTTAAAATCTGTAAAATTTGTGCAAAGTTTCAGATCGCACACTTTAATTTGATGTATTATTTGTCTCTGTACGTTTTGTAGATCTCTGGAAATAAGCGCCTTGTCTTAGAATAATATATAGATTACATTTAATAGTTACAAAATTATAAATTATAAATCAACACTATTAACAAATTACAAATGTTACTTCAACGGTTTAATCTTGTTCAGCAGAGCTTTCATGAGAAGAAAAAAAGCATACAACCTGGCTTACAAGCAACGCTGAAACGAATACAGCACAAAACGAAACAAGGAATAAATAGTTAACCTTAGGCTTGAGGACGCCCGCGGTTATTACTATATAGAACTACACATCACACGAGCAACTCTCTTCTCATGCTGACGGCCATCGCGTGCACCAGGGATAAAATTTAATGTCTTTGGCGTAATTAGTTATTGATTTGGTTCGCTTTCAGTAGTTTTTAACACTACCTTTATATGGGGAGTGAGCACGGTTATTTACCGATTTCATTTATTTGCACACTGTTGGTAGGAGTTCTTGCAATATTTGAGCCCGGTAATTTGGTTGTATATTAAACTAATTAGATTTCGCAGTCACGTTCACTTTTTAAAAATTATTACCCACAGGTCCCCTTGCCACAGTTTTATATCTTAATTTAGTGTTTAGTTATGGCATTTTATAAGTTTTCGGCTAATGGCGATTTGTGAGCGTAGCAGTGGTCCGATACGCTACGCTACGAGCTCGTATTCGTGAAATTTGATAGTAATTAGGAATTTCACTGTATTCCTTTTATAAAGCGCACCAGCATCTTTTCGGCAGCTATAAAGAAAATCAAAACACATACTATTTGTAGTTCTGATCACGGGGAAGCAATTAAAAATTGTAGCCCATTGCTCTACTGTTGCTGATATAAAATAGTATAAGGAACTAAAATCTAAAAATGCTCGCTGATGGCTAAAAAACTTGAATACTTTAAGTCGAGCGCGAACTAACCTGCAAACGAAGTCGGCTAGAAGGTCTCTTCTCTTTTTGATTCGATCAAGCCAATTCCATTTCATCACGTTTTTCAGTAAATTTGTAAAGTCGTACGCGATACAAAAAAGTTTTTTGGCTTACCGTTCTATATAATAACTGATAGGGACACGTATCAATGTTGGCAAATACATACAGTACCTGTCCAATAAATTACGAACGAACAAAAAAATTATGCGGAGTTCTAACTTTAATAATTAATAAAAACATAAATATTTGGCGTATAAAAAAAAAATATTTTTTATATGCTATATATGCACATTAAACTTAAATTATCATATTTTTGTATTGAATCATATTCAATATTATTAAATTATATTAAAAATATTAAATTTTTGTTTTCGTTCGTAATTTATTGGAAAAGTGCTGTATTCCAGGTTTGTTTCTTCGAACAGGTTGCATTGTGCATACTGCGCAGTATGCATGACCGAAAACGACCAAAGTAACATGTTGAGTTAATAACACATACATATGTACATCTGATTTAGATATACTACAGTGATCAAATTGATAGGTGCATTTTGTCCATCAGAGCCTTCTTCGATTCAGCTTTTATATCCTCAATTGAGTCAAAACGGTGACCTCGGAGTGGTCATGTGAATTTGCTGAATAGCCAGAAGTTACACGAAAGTAAATCAGACGAATGCGGTGGTTGCGGCACGATACTCGTATTAGTTGAAAATGTGGCGAAATGATCACGAATAACCAATGCAGTATGAGATGGTGCATTACCGTACTTCTTTGTTCAATAAATTCAGACATAGTAAAAATCGAAGAATTCACTTATAGAGCCCCACAAAACGACGTGTATCTCAAATACTAATAATTTTGAAATTTAGCATACATGTCACTAACTGTACTACGAATTTACAGAAAAAAATTTACCGATTCGAAAAACAAGCGAAGTATAAATTAAAATTCACCTTCCAATTTGTACACAGTAGTAAATGCCTCGGACAAGAAGCAAAATGTAGTAATGTAACTTGGTGAATCTATGACCTACAATATAGTACATTAACAAGATACCAAATATTATTGCAATCCATTTACGGTTTCGTCGAATGTATGTTGATTTGCTTCGAAACATTTTTATAGCCATGTTGCTACAGAGTATAATAGTTTTATTCACCCACCAGTTTTTGGTAATACTATGTTCGGACCGACAATGAAAACTTGTTTTCGTGGGAAAAACTGGTTTTCGCCCTCATGCTATCTTCGGACCGACATTGAAAACATTTTGAAAACCCATTTGTTGATTGTGGAATCTAAGTCGTTCGGACCGACAATATGTGTTTTCGATGAATTTTCACTGACAACTATGAATAGGGGGATTCCCTTGCTCTTGCAAGATTGCACGATGACACAAAATGCAAAAATCCTATACCGAAATATGCAAGGCAGACCCATTGCAGAATCTAGTGATATCTGATGGCACGAAAATAAACATGGGTTTTGGTGTAACATATTTTACAGCCATTGGAAATAATTTTCTGCGTATGTTTGTTGTTGTGCCGTTGCACCAAGAGGAAAATTCTGCAATTCGTGCACCGTGCAAGGCTTTTGCAAGAGCAAGAGAATCCCCCTAATATGAAAATATCAAGTGACAGCTGTATTTGTATATGGAATGTAAACAAATATCAATTGACAATTTAGAGCCGGAAAAATATGTCTTCCAGTAAAATCGATTAAACTAGAGCTGGTACCGATTAAAATGAGTGGAATGTAAATCACTTGATTTTGTAAAATTATGGGGATTCTCTTGCTCTTGTAAAACCCTTGCACGGCGCACGAATTGCAGAATTTTCCTCTAAGTGCACCTGGAATGTCCGGTCCCTTAATTGGGAAGGTGCGGCTGCCCAGCTGGTTGACGTCCTCGTGAAAATAAAGGCTGACATCACCGCAGTCCAAGAAATGTGATGGACGGGACAAGGACAGAGACGATTAGGTCCTTGTGGCATTTACTTCAGTGGCCATAGAAAGGAGCGCAGGACGAAAACACTGCAGCTCTGAAAGTATTCAACGCAGTACCCGCCGGGGGAAGCAGAGGAAGAGGAAGACCTCCACTCCGTTGGAAGAACCAAGTGGAAGGCTTCGCTTGGAATATCCAAAAAGCCAAAAGAAGAAACGACTGGCGCGCTGTTGTTAACTCGGCTATAATCGCGTAAGCGGTGTCTACGCCAATAAAGAAGAGGAAGAGTAATGTGGTCGCTACCTCGAAACTGAATCTAATTTTCTTTCAATTGCATGTTGTAGCGCTTCTAAAGCGTTTTTTTTTAACTCTATAGAATCTTTATCTATCGTTGTGCGCGAGGTAAAGGTGACATATTGTGGCCATCGTGGTCGATCTTCTAAAACCATTTGACTGTCGTCACTGTTAGTACTTGCATGTAAAATATTGTCATCACTAATATTGTTGTGATCGGATATTTCACATTCCGGGTCTTCTTCAAAATAATCTTCACTATCTGATCCCAAATTACGCCAGATCGCCGAAATGTTCACATTTGGGTCAGCGATGCTGTCATCGTCAGAAAAATCAGTTTCAGAGTCACTATTCGACCAATCAAAATCGTTAACGAACTTTTGGAGCTATTTCTGATTAATAAAACTATGACTCCTCTGTGACATTCTATATTGGTAAAGACAAATTATGCGTTTTTACATTTTTACTAACCACTTCATTATAATTTTGTATGTGGAAGTAACAAAATTTATTTCATAAAATTTAATTTAAATTTGCTATCCTTTTATCAAATTTTAAATTGTAATAACGATGAAAATTCCAATTAATGATTAATTATTATTACTTTCAAAACTCGTCACTTGGAAATACAAAAGTTTCCTTGATATTATTTTGCAATTGACTTGAGTAAAAAGGCAAAACGTAAGTATATGACTGCAAAGCTCAAGCAAGTGGCTACTGTGCTAAAAGATAACGGATATACCAAAGCAAAATGTGACGTAATGTAATATTTAAAAATGCATGTTCAGACATGAAAATTTTACAAAATTAGCGGTTGGTTCCTGGAGGAAGTTTAAGGGTTAAGGTATTTCCCTGGCTTTGATTCCTGCAAGTTGCAAGAGTATAAAATAGTCGGTTGCACCCGAACTTAGTTCTTTCTTACTTGCTTTCAATTAATATGGTACCCTTCTGTCAAAAACGGATAAAATCGGGTCAATACATCCCCTAATTCTCAAACATCTAATATAAAGATTTTTGAATTTTGGGTTTACTTTCTAAAATTTTTACTACGAGTGTGCCCTTATGCCTTCTTCTTCTTCTTAATGTTTAGAATGTATAAAATCGGGTCAATAATACCCTATACCGAGTATAAGGATTTCAAACTTCCGGTTGCCTTTATATGGTATATATCGATCAATTTGTAGAAAATCGCCAAAATTGATTAGCGAAGTACCTCACAGCTACCTTGATTTTGTTATTTATAGGCTTAACTTGCTGTATATGTCTATCAGGGTGTGTGTTGCTGGGAAAATGGCATGGAAACATGTCCCCGAATGAACTTGAGTAATGTAATGCTAATGCAATCAGGACAGACCTTCCATTTCACTGGTTGATTTTGTCCTCTTATAAGCAATATATTTATTGTAGCCTATATTGTAGAGTTTGTATCACATACACATATATGTATGTATCTCATTTAAGGGGGTATTCTACTGTATAATTTTTTTTCGCATATTTTAAGTTTAGACCTTTAAGAACATATCCTCCAAAGGATTTTTAAAAATTAAACTTATTTTAAGAGCTACAGTTACTTTAGTGACGCAGTACCTAGCCCGGTTCGGCCGAAACTACTTTTTTCCACACGGTACCGGCATTATCTCAAATTCTATACAACCGATTTACTTGAAATTTAGTGTGAACCTTCTTTATATAATCCTTTATCGTTCCTACCAGCATCGTGTCAAAATTTTTGTTTTAATATTTAAAAAAAATTCAGGAATTTCAAAAAAAGCGTGAAAAATGATTTTTATTTTCAGGCAGTCGCCATTTTACAAAAAAAAAACTTTTAGACAAAAAAACACAAAAATAGAGAAGTCTCAATATCATACAGAACATAAGAACCCAACTGTAGAAAGCAATCAACGAAAGTAATAGGACCCAAATTTGGCAACCCTATAAAAATACCAATACTATGAAGCAATACAAAAAAGCAGTCTGGAAACCTGAAGAGGCTCATGGCGAACATATTGATTTGCAGTAGAAAGTTGCAAAGAATCTGCTAGACTGAGCAAAAAACTGTTCAAAGAACACACCAATATTGCATATTTAAAGGCAGAGGAATGCGCATGAACACTGTTGAAGAGTCGCTTGAGGATCTTATGTTCATTTCCCGGGAAATCAGTAATTCATGGTGATGGGTGTGTAACCAGAACAAGACACAAGTTGACAAAACCGGTCACATAGTAAGACAAGAAAAAATCATATACGCAATTAACAGCTTGTTATCATATAAAGCGACGGGTCCAGATGGGATCACTCTCTTATGCTGCAGAAGCTAAAGGTTTCAAAGCTTGAAATTATCTATAAGGGAAGATGCTGAAGGCCTTAGAAATGCTTACAACTGATCGACTGCACAACATGCATACATAAAGAATCGGTCAAGAGAAATTGCCATACATGTGGTGAAAAATGTAATAGAAAAGTCACTGTTAAATAATAATGTGGAATTAAGCACGATCATTGAGTCTCTAACACATCGCGGCATAAGCGACAGGTGTGCAACTAGGTAGGTAGGTAGGAGTGCAGCCCTATCGGGCTCAATTAGCACTTGATTATGATACACTATTCGTAGAACTACCTGTATCTGCTATTACGTTTCACCTTCTCTCTCAGTGCAACTAGTATGTATAGTAAAAAATGGCTCAGTGACATGAACTAGCTTTGTATGTACAAGGACTTCGCAGGGAGGTGTCCTTTCTCCTATTTTAGCGGTGGTGGCACCGAACGAAATACCAATCCAACTCAATGGAGGAAGGGTTAAAGCTGCAGACGACAAGTGAGATAATAAAAAGAGCCTTACGAAGGTTGCAACGGGTGCTATTCACAAACATAACCATAGTACCTCCATTCATATTCCAAAACTCGGTTAGATTGCAATTTCTCTATCCCACACGGAAAAATATATACGGGTCAAGGTCGATGCCAAACTGAGTTGAAAAATAAATTTAAAGATACGTACTAATAAAGCTTGTCTGACATATTACACGTGCAAGAGAAGTAGTGGGTATAGATAAGACCTGTGAAGTTCTACCAAATTACTACGGGACGAACAGAGGCATTGTTAGCTTTGTCGTCGCCAATGATAAACCCCAGCGTTGTCAACAAATGTAGGAAGGCTTTAAGCTCACTGGCAGGTCAACTGCACTTAGGACACGCAATTTGAAGAAATAGCTCAGAACAGACTGAGAACTACAACCAAATGCAGAATAGAGAAACAGATATGGCAAGACAAGCACTCAGTCCTTATTACATAAATTCTGGAAAAGTATACACGTAGAGACTTACAGCCACCACAATGGGTCATTGGGCATTTGGAAAACACGATTAAGAAATGGGAATGTCTCATTACAATATTGGTCGCAGCTACAACTCGACCAAACACCACTGAATTTATCGGAATAAAAGTTCGCACAGATAAAAGGTCAAATGTCAAAGTATAAAATCAAATATAAATCAAATTTTTGAACCTCCGTTTGGTTTTACGCCCCATATAGTATTGTGGTCAAAAAATAGTAAGACTTTTCCATTTAAATTTCATGCGAAAACCTATTCATCGAAATATTTTTTTTTATGTAGGCTAAGTTGATATGACTGTTAGTGACATCTGTGCCAAATGTTAAATTATATCATAATCATTAGTGCTTAGTATTCATTTGTCTTTCTGAAGCGCATAAAGTGCATTCGGCGATTTTTGCGATGACTGAAATTATTTAAGAAAGGAAAATCCAATTTCTGGTGCCGAAACGTTCAGAATATTTGAATGTTTTTGATTAATACAAATTATTCAAAGAGGGTCGAAAACGCGCTTATAACGAACCACATCCAGGACGGCCATCAACATCAACTGATTATGAATACGCCAATAAAATAAAGGTCGAGTCATATGGATAAAGGTTTGAGAATTGACGATTAATAGTCACTTTCAAAGATCATTTGGGGCTAAGGAAACTGAGAATACGGTTGTTTCACAAACCACTTAAATTGTTTTGAAAAAGAAAACAGCGTTGCGTTAACACCTATGAAACAATGCTTTCTGACTACAGGATGTCATGAAACGCATTATTACTGGCGATGAGTCTTGAACTATGCTTACAACTCGAAAACAGGAGATTAATCGGACGGATATCGTGGCGAAGGTGAGCCGAAGAGTGATTGAGTGGTTTGCGTGAACTTATTCGTAAAAAGATGTCGAAATTATAATAATAATAATACCCAACGATCACCCTCCGCGAACGAGCGGTATAAGCCTAGTCATAAAGGCAAGAGAGTTTTAAGCGTTGCGATCTTAAGCTGCTCAGCTACAGAAACAAAAATTTCAACAGCCAAAATTAAGAATTAGATTAAAATTTATAATTTCTAAATCTTACTTTTTAAGAGTATATAAAATAATTTTTTTAATGGTAAAGAGTGAGTCTGTTAGATCAAATGTGCTGGAATGAGAATTGAAATCATGACATATACGACGGAATGGTTTGTTTAACGTAAAATTTGTTCTAAAAAATTTTAAAAGTAAGGGTTTAAACTGCCTGTTGGAGCGAGCGGGAACGTTGAAATTAATATCAGATAAGAGAGATGGGCTACAGACTGACCCGTTCATGAGTTTTACAAGAAATATTATACCAAGCATCTCCCTACAACTAGCGACTGTCGGGAGATATATAAGTTTCAAACGGTTAGTGTAAGGGTGAAGATTTAAACTGGAATCCCAATGCAAATGATTTAAGGCAAAAAGTAAAAATTGTTTTTGAACGGACTCTAACTTATTCGAATGGACTTGGTAACTAGGGTTCCAAACCACAGAAGCATACTCTAATATAGGTCTCACCAAAGATGTAAAACGAATTTTAGTGGTAAGCGGATCTCTAAATAGACCAACGTTTAACAAAACTAAGAGCGACTTTAGCTTTAAAAACCGTGGAAGATGCGTGAAGATTAAAATTGAATTTGGGGCCCATAGTTACTCCCAGATCAACAAAACTGCATACTTGCTCCAACCGAAAGTTTTTTATTGCGTATGAAGTAGGGTCTACAGATCAACGTGAAAAGCACATAGTTCTATATTTTTTTAAGGTTCAATGGCATGTCATTTCTAACACACCAAGGAACTAGGTTGTTTAACTCTGTTTGCAACTGACATCTTTCGCTGTTTGAAGTATGTGTTTTAAAAATTTTATATCGTCAGCATATAATAAAACCCTTGAATACTTAACAACAGATGATATGTCATTAATAAATGTGGGGTCGTAACCCAGTTTCGACCCTAATAAAAACGCACTTTGTCTTTTTCTTTAATGTTTATTTCACTTTCACGGTGACTTAATTTGTATTACAATTGCAGTTTTCTTAAATAAGTAGTTAATTGTCAAACACAAGTATGTAAGTCTAGTATCGAAAATGCACAAGTAAATTTGATGTAAAAAGGTAAATCTGATATTGGAAAAACACAAGTAAATCTGATATAATGGCAAAATGCACAAGTAAGTCTGATATAACTGGAAAAATGCACAAGTAAGTGATATAACTGGAAAACACGAGTAAGTCTTGTATAATGCTCAACCGCACGCTGCTAAGTTCAGAGTCAGAATGTCGCCTGTCAGTCCGCGGGTTGGCTACTTGGTTCGAGTCAGCGTTGTTTATTTTGTATTGCGTACGGTTGCTATATTTAGCACGGTCGCATTTTGTTCGTATGCGATCTTGTTGACCGTACGGTCGAGTCTACTGATCCCACATTCGGCCGTCCTGATGGTTCATTCGGCCCGAATGAATCGCACCATTTCTTCATGTATTCCGACACTGTGATTGTTTTGTGCGGTCCTTCGTGGTCTCCAACTTTCCTTACCTCGTACCTGCCATGTCTAAGCGTAGCAGTCACCTTATAAGGACCCAAGAATTTAGGTTTCAACTTTAACCCCGGTCCGAATTGAGTTCTCTTCATTGCGACTAGGTCATTTGTTTTATATTGAGTTTCAGGTCTTCTCTTAGAATTACAGTTTCTACAATTTTCTTGTTGCAGTTTTTGAATGTTATTCTGTGCTTCTTTTCTTAAACTATATCTTTCTCTATCAATTTCTCCCACTGTCTCATTTCGTAATAATTCTCTTAATTCTAAATCATCAGTACTGCGCATATCTAACCCCGTCAAAATTGTAAACGGAGTGATTTTTGTACTTCTAGGGGGTGTATTATTAATAATTTGCTGAACACGTCCTACAAACTTATACCATTGAGATGGGTTTTCTTGTGATAATTTTGCTAGCATCGGAACTACAATCTTATGGATTCGTTCGACTTGTCCATTCCCTCTCGGTACGCCTGTTGCTATAAGTAAGTGCTGAATCCCATTTGCTTTGCAATACCCTGCGAACGCTTCTGAAGTGAACGCAGTTCCCCTGTCTGAAATTATTCTCCTCGGGTTACCAAATGTAATCGACAATTTTACCAAACAATCAATAACTGATGCACTATCTGTTGACTTTACCGGGAATAACCAAACAAATTTCGAGAAACTGTCGACAACCACTAATATATGTTTGTATTTTTTTGTGGTTAATTCCATCGGTCCTACATGGCCAATGTGAAAAGTTGCTAAAGGTGTGTTTTTTTTATCTATTGGTGAAAGAAACCCTTCTTTTTTACCCATTTTGCTTTCATTGATAATACACTCAACACAATTTCTAACCACTCTCTCTACCTTGGAACGCAAATTTGGGATAAAAAATTCTTTTTCCAGACAATCTTGAGTTTTTTTTATGCCATAGTGTCCTTTTCTATGAGCTAACCTAATAATTTCTTCCTCCATCCCTGTTGGTGCTACTAGCAACTCTAATACTGGGTCTTTGTACAATAAGTCATATTTCACGAAAAAATCCATATACTCTTCCTTCTCAAGTACTTTGCGGATCGCTTTTACCCACTCGTCACTTAATTGAGCTTCTTTTAACTGGTGTCTCATGGAGTCCTCTATCAGTAAACAAGAAATTCGACTCAAAGCATCTACGTGCCTCATTTTTGTTCCGGATCGGTGCTCGATAGTAAACGAAAAGTCTTGAAGAAAAATAGACCATCTCGAAACCCTTAGAGGAACTTCACTCTTTTTCATCGTTTGAGCGAACGCGTTACAATCTGTTATGATTTTAAAATGTATGCCCAATAGATATGTATGTACGCCACTTTTTTAAAGCCTCTATGATAGCTAAAACCTCTAACTCGTATGAATGATATTTTTCCTCCTGTGGAGTTGTCCGGCGACTCATGTATTGTACTGGATGATACTGTTGATCAGTTGAGTCTTTTTGCAACAATACCGCCCCATATCCATACATGCTCGCATCTGAATGTACTTCGGTCCCTACCTGCGGATCGTATAGTTTAAGTACTGGCGCACTTGTCAACGCTACCTTTAGTTGTTCGACTGCCAAAAGCTCTTCGTCACCCATTTTAAACCTAACGCTCTTCCGCAATAAGTTCGTAAGTGGCCTAGCTTTCAACGCGTAATCCGCCACGAACCTTCGAAAATATGAAGTTAATCCCAAAAAACGCTGAACCGACTTCACATTATTAGGGATTGGAAAGTTTGACACTGCTCGTATTTTCTCCTCTGAAGGCTTTATAGTTCCATTTTCTACTATGTACCCCAAGAAGGACACTTTTTTCTTTAAAAACTGGCATTTGTCCCAACGTATTCATAAACCATATTCTGATGCGCATTTAAACACAAGCTCACATTTCTGAATATTAGTCTCCTCATCTTTGGCGGGCACAATAACATCGTCCATATACACGATAATAGTACCATCCTGCATTAAATCTCTGAAAACTGAACTAACGAATCGACAAAAAACTGCAGGAGAATTCGAAATGCCAAACGGAACGTATAAAAACTCATATTGACCATGGTGGGTAACAAATGTGGTAAACTTTTGAGACTCGCGTGAGACTGGTACGTGGAAGAATCCATTAGCCAAATCTAAAGTTGTAAAAATCTTTGCGCTCTGTAACCGTTCTAGGACATCGTCAATCAATACCATAGGAAAATTATCCTTCACTATTTTCTGGTTTAACTTTCGATAATCGCAACACATTCTTTTAGACCCATCCTTCTTCGATACTAATACTATAGGAGAAGCATACTCTGAAGTGCTCTGCCGTATTATACCCTCCTCTAACCATTGACTAACCTGATTTTCAATAAAACACTGATCTGCATAAGGTACTCGTCTAGGGGTAGTGTACACCGGTACGTCATCTGTAAGAATAATTTTCATAACAACGGGACTTTCTATTTTCTTCATAGGTGAATACGTATTAATCATTGATAATAAAACCGTAGATTGGTCTCTATTCAAATGAGTTAAGTCTGCTACCGGTTTATTTTTTTCTTCTTCTTCTATAGAGAAACAAATACTTTTAAATTCTGTAAACAGATCTCTCTGGTTTTGCGATTGGTCGGGGTTAACTGATCTCTTAACAAAAATTGCGTCACCTTCCTTTACCAACATGTCAACTTTTCCCAATACACTGTTACCTATTATAGCAGCATAACGCAAATCTTTTTCTTTAACTACATGGAAATTGATGTTCAGTTTAGTATCGTCTATGTTCATATCTAAATCGAAACTTCCTAGTGTAAAAATAACACTATCTTTTAGTCCCACTAAACATCTTTTGTCGTTGCTTAATTGAACATCCTGGTTAAAGCAAAGATCACTTCCAGTGTCAACTAACGCAGAAAAAGTAAAACCATTTTGTTGAATGTTCTTAAATATTAATCCGCCCACATCCCTTATTACGTTTATATTTTTTTCTTGTTTAATTATGCTGTTCTGTAAATTATCACTTGTACATTCAAAAGAACGATGACCTATCTTATTACACTTGTAACAACGGTACTGCTTACCCGGACAATTTTTTGCAAAATGTGTCCCTTCACCACACTTGAAACATTTCTTGTTTTCCCCTGGATTACTATCTGCTTTGACATCTGAACGCCTAAACTCAGATTGATTCTGAAAAACTTTAGGCTGATGTTGTTGCATCAACCGAATTTTTTCGTATATCTTGATTTGATTCTTAAGTTCACTAATCGTTCTGGCTTGATATAAAACAGCTTTGTTTATTTTGGAATCTGAAATACCATTCACGAAATATTCTATGATACTTTCATCATCGATTGCAATAGGCTTACCAACTTCAATTAAACTGTATAAATACTCAAGAAACGATTCTGATACTTTTTTACGACGATTCCTTAAACTATTGTGTATTTCCGCTGAAGAAAGTTTCACCCCAAACTCTTCAACAAGTATCTTTTTTAAAGACGACCAATTGCGAATACCACTTACGCCCCTAATAAGCGACTTAGCTGCACCCTTTAAGAGTTGTTTTGCGTAAATAAACATTTGTAACTCATTCCACCCTAATGTGGCCGCATTATCTTCGAATTCAATTACCCACTGATTAACGTCTAGTGAGTCCGTACCAGTAAATGAAGATATACTATCTTCAATATCTCTCAATGTAAAGTGTGAAATGTTCCTAACACGCGGACCTGCGGTTTCTACGTCTTCATACTGACCGGCACTCGATTCATCGTCGCTGAACTCAGCATCACTCAGGCCAAAATGTCGGATCAGGCGGGTCTGTAGGTCTGACTTCTTTCCGTTCGTTGTCAGTCCCAGTTCTACGCATTTTTCTCTTAGCAACGCTTCAGTATCCATGTTGGGTTATGAACGTTTACAAATAATCTTATAATAAAAATCTTTTATAATATATAATATAATATAATTATAATTTTTTAATTTTCTTTTAAATTTAATTGCCAATTGGTTTTTTAACATTTAATGTTTTAAATTTTTGCATTAAAAACGTATTTAATCGTATATGCTACGATACATTTACAATTATTAGTCAGTACTAATATGTATCGCCGTTACTGTAGCTTCTAAAAGCCGAATCATTAATTGGAAAAACTTGTTTAATCGTATATGCTATGATACATTTACAATTTTTAATAAGTGCTAATATGTATCGCCGTACACTGTAGCTTCTAAAAGCCGAATCATTAATTGGAAATAAAGAATATTACTTTTCTAATTAGACACTTACTGGAATCTTCGCTAGTAGTCGATGCCACTCTTCTTCCTTTTCGCTCTGCTTGCTCGCCGCTTTGACTTGTACCTATTCCTCTTCTGGAATCTTCGCTAGTAATCAAAATTACTCTTCTTCCTTTTCGCTCTGCTTGCTCGCCGCTTTGACTCGTACCTATTCCTCTTCTGAACACTGCTTATGCTGTACGGCTGTCTGCTGCTGATGTTCTCTTTCAATCTGCTTTTCTTTTTCTCTGCTGTTCACACTGCACTGCTGCTCTTGTTTGCTGCCAATAGCAGCGCTGTTGCTGTTTCACACCTTCACTGCTTCTTCCGCTTCACACCAGAATTCCGTTCAAATATTTCCGTTACCAATTTTTCCGCTACACAGTCTTTTGCTTCACCAAACCTCCGTTATAAATCTGCTTCACCACACGATGCTTTTTGTACAGTTGATCTTGTTTTATCACTATCACCACGGATTATTCCGGACTGAGTCCCCAAAATTGTGGGGTCGTAACCCAGTTTTTGCGGGTTCGACCCTAATAAAAACGCACTTTGTCTTTTTCTTTAATGTTTATTTCACTTTCACGGTGACTTAATTTGTATTACAATTGCAGTTTTCGTAAATAAGTAGTTAATTGTCAAACACAAGTATGTAAGTCTAGTATCGAAAATGCACAAGTAAATTTGATGTAAAAAGGTAAATCTGATATTGGAAAAACACAAGTAAATCTGATATAATGGCAAAATGCACAAGTAAGTCTGATATAACTGGAAAACACGAGTAAGTCTTGTATAATGCTCAACCGCACGCTGCTAAGTTCAGAGTCAGAATGTCGCCTGGCTACTTGGTTCGAGTCAGCGTTGTTTATTTTGTATTGCGCACGGTTGCTATATTTAGCACGGTCGCATTTTGCTCGTACGCGATCTTGTTGACCGTACGGTCGAGTCTACATTGATTATGTCAGAATTATGTCAGAAAAAGTACCGTTAAATATGACTTGTTGAATTATTCGGCCATCCTGTTTTCATTTTCAATGTCTTCATATATTCTGAGACAGTCGAAGTCTTTCTCGGCCCTACGGTCTCACCCACGTTTACTACTTCATATCTACCATGTTTAAGCTTCTTCGCTACCCTAAACGGTCCCAAAAACTTTCCTTTCAGTTTCAACCCGCTACCAAACTGTGTTCTCTTTATTGCTACCAAATCGTCACTTTCTGACGACGTGAATTATATGACTTCCGGTTTTCTTCCTGAAATTTTAAAATATTTTCTTTCACTAGTTTTCGTACTGTTTCGCGATTTTCACTTAAGTCGTTTATAACCGTCACTTTCTAGTAGTTCCTTTAGCTCTGGCATGTTGGCCATTCGCATGTCAAGTCCTGTTAATAACCTGAAGGGAGACTGTTTCGTACTCCGAGGGAGTGTATTGTTTATAAACTGTTGCACCTTTCCTACATGTTTATACCAATTAGTTGGGGTTTCTGTACATAACTTTGACAACATAGGTATAACGATTTTATGAATTCTCTACACCTGTCCGTTTCCTCTTGGAATACAGCTGCCTGCTTTGTGAGTCTATCTAACACTGCATCTACTCCTGTATTTTTAGTAGGGTACAACCACAAAAATTTACTGAACGCATCCACCACTATCAATATATAATTGTACAACTTACTGGTCGTTTCTAGTGGCCCTACGTGATCAATGTGATATGTACATACCTAATGGTGTATCTTCTTTATCTATGCTGTTCCGGAATCCCTCTCTTTTTCCTGACTTCGCTTCATTAACAATGCACTCAATACAGCTTCGGATTATCTGACAAACTTTGCCCTTGACTCGGGGAATATAATTCGACTTTTCTAACAGATCCTGAGTTTTCTTTATAAAGAAATGCCCTTGCCTGTGCGCCAACTTATTGATTTCGTCTTCCATTAGCTTCGGTACTACAATTAATTCCTTTGCAGGATTTTTAAAAAGAATGTCAAATTTTACATAAAAGTCTTCGTATTCGTCTTTTTCTAGAACTGTACTTGCCTTTACCCATTCGTCATTCAGTTGAGCTTGCTTTAGCCGAAACTTTAAAGAGTGTTCTAGCATTAAGCAGTACACCCTACTTAAAGCATAAACGTTTCTAGGATCCAGCTCTATGTTCGATTTCGTAGTCAAAGTCCTGAAGAAACAATGCCCATCTCGCTATTTTTGGCGGTACGTCTTTCTTCTTAAGAGGCATCGTGAACGCGTTACAATCTGTCACAATTTTGAATTGTATACCTAATAGGGCTTTTTGTAAATTAGCCTTTAGTTGTTGAAATGCTGCGACTTGCTCTTCAGCTAACTTGAAAACCGAATCTTTTCTTAGAAGGTCTGGCAAAGGTCTAGCTATAGTTGCATAGTCCAATACAAAACGTCGGAAATATGACGTCAACAAAAAAACCTTTGTAACATTTTTCTGTCGGACGGAAGCAGAAACTTTTGTAAAACAGTCGTCTTTTCTTCCGATATTTTTATGGTACCATTTCCCACTATGTACCCCAGAAATTCAACGCTTCGTTGAAGAAATTGACATTTTTTCCATTTAATCTTTAACCCGTACGACTCGCTAACTTCTAAAACTTCTCGTAGTTTTTCAATACCCTCCACCTCGTCTATTGTGGGGATAATCAAGTCGTCCATATATGTAACTACGGTTCCCTTCTGGATTAGCGTCCGGAGAACAGCATTAACATAACGTCAAAAGACAGCTGGTGAGTTTGAAATACCGAATGGAACAACACAAAACTCATATTGACCATTGTGGGTAACGAAAGCGGTAAACTTCCTAGATTGTGAATCTACTGGCATATGGGAAAATCCGTTCGATAAATCTAACGTTGTAAAATCTCGACCCTCTTGAGGGCTATCTAAGACATCGTTCATTACAACCATTGAAAAATTGTCCCTTACAATTTTTTTATTTAATTGTCTATAATCGCAACATAAGCGTCTGTTTCCATAATTTTTAGGAACTACCACTACCGGAGAAGCATAATTGGAAGAGCTTGGTTGTATTATTCCCTCTTTCAACCAATCTTCTATTTGTTTATCGACCAAACTACGGTCACCGATTGGTAAAGGTCTTGGTCGCTGATAGACAGGAACTTTATCTGTCAAAACAATTTCCATCTTAACGGGCTTTTGCCAGATGATTTGTATCTATCAACTAAGCTTTTAACTTCTCTTGCTAATCCCTTACTCAAATGTCCCAAATTCAATGTAGTCTCATCCTTTCTTTCATTTAAACTCATCGCATCAAATTCCTTAATCCACCATAACCATAACCTGTTTAGAATCCTGCCTCAATTTGTCACTACCTGATTTATAACCTCTTGAGTTATCTTTTTTCTTAAACATTACTCTATCTTCTGTTAAAACAATATCTACGTCTTTTAAGATAGCTTTTCCTATCATACTTGCAAATTTAATATCTTGTTCTCTGAGCAATCGCTATATAGTTTTCTTTTCTCATTGATTACAATTAGTTTAAGCCCACTTAGCATCAACGTATCGTAACGTATTAAATTAAGTGAACACCCTGAATCAATTAGAGCTTCGAACGTAAATCCATTTAAATTAACTGTCTTGAAATCTAATTCTTCATTAACGACTGGTTGGAAACTTGTATTCCCTAAAGTGTTTATGCTATTTGATTCGATTTTAACTTCTCTAGATCCCCTGATTTTGTTATTTTTGCACTCAAACGAACGATGCCCCATCTCATTACATTTAAAACATTTATATTGTTTTTGTGGACATTGAGCTGCTACGTGGAATTTGTCTCCGCACTTGAAACATCTTTTACCTAATTCTTCTTTTGTCTTATTAGAGGATGTATCATTTATTATTTTTCCTATCCCTGAGTTGTATTTCCGTATCTTTTCGTAAATTTTGATTTGCTCTTTTAGTCCCTCTATATTCTTAGCTTGATACAAAATTGCCTTATTGGTCTTAGTATCTGGAACCCCTTCTATGAAATAATCTATAATGCTTTCTTCGTCTAGACTAACCTGTTTGCCTACCGATTTTTCAACAACCTATGTACATCTGCAGAAGATAGTTTGCAACCTCATTAATTAATGATAGCTTCAGAGCTTCCCAACTATTTAATTTATTCTGACTCCTAACAAAAAGCTTAGCGGCACCACGAAGAAGCTGTTTGCCATGAACAAATCTTTGAAGGTCATTCCATTTTACGATTTCAGTGTTATTTTCAAATTCGTTTACCCACCCTCGAATATCTACGGACCCTTCTCCTGAAAAAACACAATCTCCTAAATCTTTTAAAGTAAACTGTTGTTGTTGCGCGATAAACGGCGAGGACCGCAAGTTGGTGGTTCCACTTACGTCTTCGTAAACTGAGTGGTTGAACTCTTCGTTACTAGCCCTATTTCCCGATAAGTCATAGTGTAGGACAGACTTCCTGAAGATCACGTTTTTGACCTGTAGTCGAAATACCCAATTCCCTCAACTTCTCTTTCAGTCCGGTAAAAGTTAAAGTCATTATTTCGTTTAGGTTCATCTTAGTAGTAATAATATGTAAGGATATACTCATAACGTCAACAATATAAAATTATCTTATAGTATTTAGATTAATTCTAATTATAGATTTGGTTCAAATTCTCCTTAGCAAATTACTTTTACTTTTACAATGATGTACTTCTCTTTTTTATACTCTCGCAACAATGTTGCTAAGGAGAGTATTATAGTTTTGTTCACTTAACGGTTGTTTGTAAGTCCTAAAACGAAAAGAGTCAGATATAGGGTTATATATACCAAAGTGATCAGGGTGACGAGTAGAGTCGAAATCCGGATGTCTGTCTGTCCGTCCGTCCCTCTGTCCGTCCGTCCGTCTGTCCGTCCGTCCGTCCGTGCAAGCTGTAACTTGAGTAAAAATTGAGATATCATGATGAAACTTGGTACACGTATTCCTTGGCTCCATAAGAAGGTTAAGTTCGAAGATGGGCAAAATCGGCCTTCTGCCACGCCCACAAAATGGCGGAAACCGAAAACCTATAAAGTGTCATAACTAAACCATAAATAAAGATATTAAAGTGAAATTTGACACAAAGGATCGCATTAGGGAGGGGCATATTTGGACACAATTTTTTTGGAAAGGTGGGCGTGGCCCCGCCCCCTACTAAGTTTTTTGTACATATCTCGGAAACTACTATAGCTATGCCAACCAAACTCTACAGAGTCGTTTTCTTCAGGCATTTCCATATACAGTTCAAAAATGGAAGAAATCGGATAATAACCACGCCCACCTCCCATACAAAAGTTATGTTGAAAATCACTAAAAGTGCGTTAACCGACTAACAAAAAACGTCAGAAACACTAAATTTTACGGAAGAAGTGGCAGAAGGAAGCTGCCCCAGGCTTTTTTTAAAAATTGAAAATGGGCTTGGCCTCGCCCACTTATGGACTAAAAACGATATCTCAGGAACTACTAGACCGATTTCAATGAAATTCGGTATATAATATTTTATTAACACCCTGATGACATGTACAAAATATGGGTGAAATCGGTTTACAACCACGCCTTCTTCCAATATAACGCTATTTTGAATTCCATCTGATGCCTTTTCTGTATAATACGAGTATATATGTACATTAGGAACCAATGATGATAGCGGAATAAAACTTAACACAAATACCGTATTTCAAAAATATGTAAAGGACTGATAATGAAATCTCGATTATCACTTTATCATGCGAGAGTATAAAATGTTCGGTGACACCCGAACTTAGCCCTTCCTTACTTGTTTATATATAATTTATACTTTTTATTTGTCTTTTACAAATACTACCACTTCTATTTCTTTTCTTTACAAATTCGTTTTGTTTCGTCTTTTAGATTCAAACATTTTTCCATCTTTGAAGCGACCAGTCATTTTCAACTTTTAACACTTTTCCTAGCCGAGCACTGCACGCTTTATTAAGACTCCACGAGTTTCTTCACATATCAAACCAGATATACGTTTTACACCTCCACGACGAGCCAAATGTCTAATAACAGGCTTAGAGAATCCCTGGATGCTATCACGTAAAACTCCACGATGACGGTCAGCACCACCATTACTTAAGCCTTTTCCAAATTCCTGGCTGAGCCCTCAATTTGTAGGATGTTAATTTATTTATCAAAATGAGTTTAATACAATGTGTAAAAATGAAAATTGAAATACAGTCAAACTACTACATCTATGTGTATGATAAGTGTTGCTTGTTCTGCTGTCCGTTCTAGAATGAATCTCTTTTTGGTCTGCTAGCGTTATAACGCTTCTTAGAGTTCTGGCTTTTTAGCAAAGTCAAACGACCGCTCCGGAGTCAATTGAAAACTTAAAAGTGAATCGCTACGCGCACTGAAAGCTATGTATACCGTAAATTGACTTTAACAACTTTTTCGAGGATTGGAAAAAAGGTATATGTGTAAAGGGGCCAAAGAGGAATAATTTGAAGGGGACAACATAGATTTTGAAGAATAAATTAAGAATTTAAAATTATGAACAAAGTGTTATTATTTTTTGCTGGATATCCTATAGTTTAATGACGAAATATATGAAATTAGTCTACGAATTACTCCAACTTCCATATACTGATCTTCGCCACTCTAGTCGACCTTACTCAGAATATGTCGGTAAGTGTGTGAATTATTTATAAATTGCGTGAAAATATATTCTTGAGTATACCTGAGCAATGCCGAAGGTAAATACAAAAAGCAGACACGCTACTGTGTCCGTAATATGCCATGTCATATGTATATTGATTTCCGGTTTTCCAACTGACTTTAAACGGTTTATGTTGGTAAAAATGTGTCACATTTTAATGAAATTAAGTGAAAAGTTTTCCTAAAATTTTTTAGCTTAGCGCTGAATATAATTCTAATTCTTGACTCCCGATCTTCTTGTTGACATATACCATATTAGCTTTTATATTTTAGTTTCTTTGGTAGAGTTTATACCATATTTATATTATTTGGAGATGATTTGTATATAATTTTAATCTATGACCTATATTATAACTCAATAAAATAAACAATTCATTAAAGATTTCGAAACATTTTTACACTCTTTGGAGTCATCCAATAATTATAATGATCAAGATGACGAGGCGACTCGAATTGAGCAAAAATTCAAATATCTTGATAGAACTTGGCTCAGGTGTTCCTTGACATCCAATTAGGATTGGTATTGAAGATGGACTCCACAATAAACTGTTAGTAATTGCATTAGCGAGGCGCATATGTATGAAACAAAATATTAAGCGAAAGCCCATATATCGGAACGGAAAAATTGTTAAAGTCGTACTACATATATTCTAGCCCTCCGAATATGTCAGCCCCAATTCCTATTGAAAACTCTTTGTCGAATTGATCAATCTTTGATATGTATAGTATTATAGATATTCGGAGAGAATATTTTTTTGATAATGTTGGAGGTATTGCCAAGAATCATAAAATAGAACAAATGAAAAAATATGGAAGTCACGTCTTTACTTATGGGCTTTTATTCAATGACTAACTTACATTTATACAGAATACAAAATAGAAGGAAAATCTTATATTTTTTAGTAGTACGATCTATTCGAGTTGTAATAGATGTAACCGAATACTTTTTCATCACTCTTCCTCAACACGAGTAAATCATTTACATTATTGTTGTTCAAAACCTAAAAGTTTTACAAAATTTTCATGTTTAATATTACTTAGATTCTTTGTAAGTACATCAGATATCATATCATTGGTACAAATGTATTTAACTTCAATTAGTTTATTATTAATTGCTTCTCTTACAAAATGATACTTAATGTCTATGACCTTGCTTCTTGAATGATGTACTGGGTTCTTTGCTAACTGCTGTGCACTTAAGTTGTCACCGTAAATACTGATCGGGTCATCTGAATCACTTATACTAATATCTGCTATTAGGTATCGTGCATATACCACTTCCTACCGCCCAAGAAAAACACATACCCAGTATATGATTTGCGGTCGAGACTGTTGCTGCCCCAATCAGCATCCGCAAACCCTTCTATTTGTTTGCCCGTACGACGATATACCAACGTATAATCTTCAGTCATTGATAGGTATTGTAAAATATGCTTGATACCTGATTCATGTTCTTTGTGAGGATTTTGATTTCTTTGAGCCCATTTAACGACTGAATGTAAAATATCCGGCTTCGTACAAATGGCTAAATACATTAATGCACCGATTGCTGACTGGTACTGTTTAACGTCAACTTTACTACACGATTCGCTGGTTTACCCAAAACCTATGTTTAATGGCGTTTTCCCTGGTCGACAGCTGGTCATATTATATTTTTCTAAAGTCTCTTTAACATATGTACAATGATTGACCAACTTCTATGCTGCCTGTTTCGCCGTCTCTACTGATTTCCATCCCCAAAAAATATGAGATTGGACATGAATTACCTTGACTGCCCATTCTGTACAAACAATGTTCATTAAAGTAAACACGCCTCGAAACCAATTCTTCCAACTTCTGGTTCCACTCTCTTCCAGATTGTTTCAACCCATATATAGCTTTATTGAGCTTCAAAACACATTCTGGAAACTTTTTGTCGACGAAATTTTCAGGTTACTGCATATACATATACTACATCGGTTAGCTCACTGTTAAGGTACGCGCTGCATACATCCATCTGGTGTGTCTACAATTTTAGTTCTGCCGCTAAGGCCAATACCATACGAATCGCAACGTAACGCACCACTGTGGAAAATGTGTCAGTATAATTCACCCCAAATTTTTGACTGCATCCTTTTGCAACTAAATGCGCCTTTAAACGATTTATTTCACTATTTTGTCATGTTTTATGGTAAACACCCATTTGGAAGAAATTGCTTTATCTTTGCTTGGTAGGTCAACCAAATTCCATGTTTTATTTCGCACTAAAGCAACATATTCAAGATTCATCGCTATTGAAAACTCGCTCGAATATTTACTGTTTTTAGCTTCGGCAACACTTTGAGGAATTTCAACTTCACATACATTTTGCATAATGTTTACTGCATTATACTCTTTTCGGGGATGCCCTGGTTTTCCACTACGTACTAGCTTAGGTCTGCCTCGTCCTATTTGCGCAGGACACTCTTCCTGAATCGGCGATTCGCATAAACTTTCTTGATAATCGCTACCGGATTCACTAGATGCTTTCGCTTCTTCAACTTGTCGTCACTGTCGTCTGCTTCATCTACCCTCAAATCTCTAGATGTTTTTTCTCCGATGACAGCTTTCATGTTTTCAATCGTGTCGGAAAACTGTACTGCCTCATACTTTTTTAATGGTAAAAATATTATATCACATTTCTCTACAACCGTACGCTGATCAGGGCCGTATAGACGGTATGCTTTCGATGTAAGCGAATACCCTACCATGATCTATTTTTTACCTTTTGGTTGAAACTTTTTTTTGTTTTTTTTTTTTTGTTAAATACATTTTATTTGCAATCTATTTTAGTAAATAATAAGCAAATTTGATAACAAAACCATAATTTGACTTATATTTTTGGTCTCCCATGAGATCACCATGGCACAATTTTAAATTTAGAGGCCATATTTTCGAGATTAGATTTTGCGTATGCTGATAGAAGGCCAGTACACGTAATTGACCAAGAAATTAGTATACTTAGACAAGGATCACAATCCGTAATAGACTACTACAATGATGTCAATAAGAAATTTACATTGTTAAGAAATAAAACAATAATGACGCACGGAAAAAATTCCGAAATAACCAAGCAATTAAATATTAAAAAATCGGAAAACCGCACTTAGAACCTTCATAACTGGTTTAAACTACCCTTTAAACCAAATTCTTTTTACTTGAATCCCCACTGATTTGCCTAATGGTCTTGCCAAAGCACAAGAACTTCAGTCAAACCAGATGAGGTCACAATTCGCGTTACAATTCTCAAAAAATAATCAAAAAATTGATTCTCGAAAACAACAATTTTATAAAAACTTTCAAAATAATTTGAGGTATCCGCAAGGGTTAACTACGAACCAAAAATATCCCAATCGTCCGGAACCAATCAAATAAAATAATCAATAATTTTAGGCCTATACAAACAAACCATGTACAGGCTAGGAGTAACAGATATAATTGGTAAACCAATTATCTACAAAGAAATATATCAAAGAGGCAAAATGAAAGTGCAGGTAATAACATTGGGGAAAACTATTTTTTAAAAACAGTTATGAAAACCGGGCAAATCATTCGAATTTTAGTAGATACGGTTGCAACCAGTTCATATATACGAACCGGAATTTATAATAACAAAAACACTTTAGTAATTAAGAAGAGGGTAAGAACCATAAATGGTTCGACCATCATAAAATATTTTCATAATATTAATCTATTGGGGGTACAAGAACGTTTTTATGAAATTGATAACTTAGAGAGCGATCTTTAAATTGGAATTAATTTCTTATATAAAATCGGAGCAACAATAGATATTCCAAACCGGAAACTAATTTATGGAAATAATAAAATTGAGAAAATACATTTTCTCAACGATTTAATTTTATTAAACTCCTTGGGACAGGATAATAAAAATATAAAAATACAAAATTTAAACTACTTGGAACAAAAATATCCTAAGACGCCAGTCGAAGATAATACCGGCAATAAAATAAAAAAAACATACTCCAAAAAAAGGAGGCACGAATATTTTAAAAATAAATACTTTCAATATTACCGATGAAAATAATTTCGAAGAATTTGCAGAAAAATATAAAAACAAAGGTAATGCTTAGAGAGGATGTTATCAGAATAATAAATAAAACCCATGAAAACATAAACATGGATTTACCATTCAGAACAGATATCAAAGCAGAAATAAGAACAGAAAATGAAAAACCCATATGGTCAAAACAATATTCATATTCAAAGTTTATTGGAAAAAGGAATTATAAGACATAACAAAATCCCATATAATTCTGTTTGCGTTGTTCCGAAAAAAGGTATAAACGAGGACGGTAGTCCAAAACTAAAAATGGTCATCGATTTTAAAAAATTGAACGAAAAAACAATAACGGATAGATATCCATTGCCTAATCCAGAGGTAATACTCTTTAATTTGGGAGAATCTAAATATTTCTTTACAATAGACTTTGAGTCTGGATTTCATCAAAAATTGATGGAAGAAAATGATTTTGAAAAAACTGCATTTTCCGTGAATAATGGAAAATATGAATATTTAAGAATGCCATTTGGGCTAAAAAATGCTCCAAGTATATTTCAAAGAGCAATGAACAATATTCTACACGAATATACCGTAAAATTTTGCCACGTCTATATTGACGATATTATAGTATACTCAAAAACATTAAAATGACATATATTTCAATTAAAATATGTACATATATAGTACAAACACTTGAAAAAGCTCATATATGAAAATTTCCGTGGAAAAGTCAACGTTCATAGCAGTCGAGGTTGAATTTTTAGTATACGTTGTATTCCACAAAGTAATAAAAAACAGATCCCAAAAAGATAGAAACAATAAAGAATTATCCAAATTCCAACACGCTACGGCAACTTAGAGGATTTCTAGGAATAACGGGATATTACAGGAAATTTATTGAAAACTACGCAACAATTGCTAAGCCATTAACCAAACATTTGAAAGGAGAAAATGGGGAAATACACAATATATGTATGTCAAAAAAAGAGTTATTAACCTTGATCAGAAAGGAATAACTGCTTGCGAAATTTTAAGGAAAGCATTACAAGAACAAATTGATCTTGTTCAACCAGATTTTGAAAAAAATTAGTTCTAATCACAGATGCGCCAAATGTAGCTGTAGGTGCAGTCTTATCCCAAGAAGAAGGACTAATTACATACATTTCAAAAACCTTTAATTCTACCGAGAAAAATTATGCAACTAACGAAAAGAAATTATTCGCCATAATATGGGCATTGAAAACATTCAACATTATCTTTATGCAGTAAAAGATTTGGAAATCTATACAGATCATCAGCCATTGGCCTTCGCAATGTCTGAAAAAAATCTAAACGTGAAAATGAAAAGATGGAGAGCTTTAATTGAAGAATTTTCACCAAAAATAAATTATAAATCGGGAGCAACGAATGGGGTTGCAGACGCATTGTCAAAGCAATTTTTAAATAATTTAACAAAGTCAAGCGAATTAAGTCACTCACACAATTCTATAATAGAAACCCAACATTCTGCAGAAAAGCAGCGATGAATACCAAATTCACAAAACTAAAAAGCCTTTAAATCATTTCAAACAACAAATACATAGTATTCGATAATGGAGCAAATATAAATCTTGGAGACAATTTCTTATTATAATAACTAAAGATTTCTAATTGAATACGACATACCAGAAAATATAGTTGGTATTTTAAAAGAAAATATAAATCAAAAAATAGTTACTGGAATATTCTGTACGGCTGAAATGCTGTACGTAATAAAAAACATTTTGAAAGAAGCTTTTCCAACAATCAAATTTCTATTCGATTTGTCTTCAATACATTTTATTGTCAAAAATTTGGAATAAGAATCAATGCACGTTTTGGATGTCTTTCGTATTTTTTTTTGTTGCATATGTTGCAATTTTTTGCATATTGTTTAAATTGCTTTATCCTTAAGGGATATAATATTGTTGTCTTATTTGCGCCAAATTTCCCCTATAATTTCTATGCGCTCTATTATGGGAATTCAATTCAAATCCTTAATGAAACGACTAAATATACAAATTTATTACTGCACACCACGTCATAGCACTAGTAATGGGCAAATAGAAAGGGTTAATTCAACATTAATAGAAATTTCAATATGTTAAAAACAGGAACATAGTTTAATTAGTAACTTTGAAGCTACTATTAGAGCGGCTCAACAATATAATAATACAATACACTCAGTAACATGTAAAAAACCTTTTAATATTTTATTTAATAAAGAAACCCACGTAGACTTAAAAGCCACGTTAAAAAAGGTCAGGAAAAGATATTACAGTGTCAGAATAAAAAACAAGTAAGGAAGGGCTAAGTTCGGGTGTCACCGAACATTTTATACTCTCGCATGATAAAGTGATTATCGAGATTTCATTATCCGTCATTTACATATTTTTCAAATACATTATTTGTGTAAAGTTTTATTCCGCTATCATCATTGGTTCCTAATGTATACTCGTATTATACGGAGAAGGCATCAAATGGAATTCAAAATAGCGTTATACTGGAAGAAGGCGTGGTTGTGAACCGATTTCACCCATATTTCGCACATGTCATCAGGATGTTAAGAAAATATTATATACCGAATTTCATTGAAATCGGTAGAGTAGTTCCTGAGATATGGTTTCTGGTCCATAAGTGGGCAACGCCACGCCCATTTCCAATTTTTAAAAAAAGCCTGGATGCAACTTCCTTCTGCCATTTCTTCCGTAAAATTTAGTGTTTCTGACGCTTTCTGTTAGTCGGTTAACGCACTTTTAGTGATTTTCAACATAACCTTTGTATGAGAGGTGAGCGTGGTTATTATCCGATTTCTTCCATTTGAGAGTTTGGTTGACATAGCTATAGTAGTTTCCTAGATATGTACAAAAAACTTAGTAGGGGGCGGGGCCACGTCCACTTTTCCAAAAAAATTACGTCCACATATGCCCCTCCCTAATGCGATCCTTTGTGCCCAATGCCACTTTAATATCTTTATTTATGGTTTAGTTATGACACTTTATAGGTTTTCGGTTTTCGCCATTTTGTGGGCGTGGCAGAAGGCCGATTTTGCCCATCTTCGAACTTAACCTTCTTATGGAGCCAAGGAATACTTCGTTGATACTTTTATATATCAACAATACTATATCAGACATAACTAACTACATAAGAGAAAATTACTAATCGAAAATGAAATAATAAAATGCGTAAATAAATTTTATTCAGTCCAAAAGAAATATAGTCCAAGGAAATAAAGTAATAAATATTATAAAAGGCGGAGCTATAATAATTTCCGTAAAACATAATGTAAATAATCATACAATAGACGAAGCATATATAATAAATTTTGAAGATAATGTTATAAATTGTATAAAATATGAAAACCCGACTGGAAAAATTTTTAATATATTTAGAAGAAGGAAAAGTTAAGCCATTTTTTGTAAAAGAATATATTGAAACAACAAATATTGATTTAAGATTGGAAAACTTTAATAACATTTAGTACTTTATTATTGATAATCATATTAGGTTATTTTATTACAAAAGTAATAACATATATATTAATATAAAATAAAAAATTCAAAAGAAAAAGAAAAAATGTTAATAAAACTATCGACACAAATTAATAACTTACAGAATTTATATTCGAAGACGGGACGCTTCGATTTAGAGGTGGGGGAGTATACGGCCATAAACTATAACTAGTCGCACGCTTTAAGTAGAATTAGACAGCACATCATCTAACACCTAAGTCTGTACTTCTTAGAATGTAAGATGAAACTCTGTATCTAGGCTTAAGAAATCAATTGTATAAATATAAGTGAAATAAAGATACTTCAGTTTAGTTTTTGAACATAACTCATTACATTCACATCTTTTTAAAAACCACCCGCGTTGGCGCAAGTAAAAATTTACATACATACACATATTTAAGTGATCAAATCTACGGAACGGGCGCGAAACCAACTAAAGCAAAACATATACGAAAAAACTAGAACTCATATACGGGCGCGGTAAAAATCCAAATAAGCAAGCAACAATAAAAACAAAGCCCCAAAACATACGGCAGAGCACATTAGGATTATAAGCAACGTGGGAAGGGAATAAAAACTCAACACGGAAAACATCAAAGAAGAAAAAACCAAAAAGAGAAAACGAGAAGTAACCATAGAAGTGCTGAGCACTATGACGGCGACAGACCACAGCAGCACGACAGTGAAAGTGTAAACAAAATGGCCACGACAGACTGCAAACTACATCTGTCAAATATTAAAATACACACGTTCTTATGGGCAGTGTTATTTTGACAGCTGCACGACTACACGACTGCAGGGCGACAGTTGTCGTTCTCGCTAACTTCAATATCCTCCTATTTTTGCCAACGACAGTACGACGACAGTAGAGTTGACAGTAGAATGTAAGATAGAAAGAGGAGGTAGAGTGGTGATGCCACTAATATGTAAAATATAAAATTATTCACAGCTCTAACAAACTTGATGTTATTTTACAAATAAAAGCATAAAATAGCTATATTATAGCTCTATTATATCATTTGTAATAACAATTGATAATTTAAAGCAAAAATATTGACCTATTTACTTATTTTTTGCATAAAAAATTTCACTTTGAACAAAATATTAAAATTTCATTGAAGTGAAAGGTATTAGTATGGCCACAACGAAATTGTGTACATACAAAATGGACAACTGCGTTGTTTTGTGTACATGCCGGCCATTGTGTTGTTGTTGCTTCTCAAAATGTACATGTAGTAAGATGAACAACGACGTTTTCAGTTCACTGTCGTGCCGCTGCAGTCTGTCGTAGCCATTGTGTTTACACTTTCAACTGAAAATGGCGTTGTGCATCTTACTACATAAACATTTGTAAGAAGGCAGCAACATAACAATTGCCGTCATGTACACAAAACAACGCAGTTGTCCATTTTGTATGTACACAATTTCGTTGTGTCCATACTTATACCTTGCACTTCAATGAAATTTTAATATTTTGTACTAAGTGAAAATTTGTATGCAAAAAATAAGTAAATAGGTAAAAATTTTTGTTTTAAATTATCAATTGTTATTACAAATGATATAATAGAGCTATAATAGAGAAACTTTATGCTTTTATTTGTAAAATAACGCCAAGCTTGTTAGAGCTGTGAATTATTTTACATTTTACATATCAGTGGCATCACCACTCTACCTCCTCTTTCTATCTTCCATTCTACTGTCAACTCTACTGTCGTCCTACTGTCGTTGGCAAATATAAGAAGATATTGAAGTTAGCGAGAACAACAACTGCCGGCCTGCAGTCGTGTAGCCGTGCAGCTGTCAAAATAACAGTGTCCATAAGAACGTAGGTATTTTAATATTTGACAGATGTCGTTTGCGATCTGTCGCGAGCGTTGTGTTCAGCACTAGAATGAATGAAGACATACATATGTATGTACACATATGTAAGTATTGCTACCATAAACGCTTGGCGGAGAAAAAAGTGAGTGCATTCCAATTAAATTCATAATATAATTATTTTATGCACATATGTATGTTTAAAATGCAGTTTGAGCTGTAATTCGGAATACAGCCAAATGTAAACCAGTTAGACAGTTCGGTATATAAGTACATACATATGTATGTGAATATGTAGATAGGTACCGAAGTAAATGAAAACAAGAAAAAACGTTAACTTCGGTTGCACCGAAGCTAAATACCCTTCACAGGTGCATTTCTGTTAGTAACTATGTGTTCAGTTTGTATGGAAGCTATATGCTACAGTTAACCGATCTGATCAATTTCTTCGGAGATTACATTGTTGGTTTAGAAAATAATATACACTAAATTTCGTAAATATATCTCGTCAAATGTAAAAGTTGTCCATACAAGAACTTGATTCCGATCGTTCAGTTTGTATGGCAGCTATATGCTATAGTTCACTGATCTGAACAGTTTCTTCGGAGATTACATTATTGCCTTAGAAAATAACATATTCCAAATTTCGTTAATATATCGTGTCAAATGTGACAGTTGTCCATACAAGAACTTGATTCCCATCGTTCAGTTTGTATGGCAGCTATATGCTATAGTTAACCGATCTGAACAATTTCTTCGAAGATTACATTATTGCCTTAGAAAATAACATATACCAAATTTCGTTAATATATCTTATCAAATGTGAAAGTTTTTCATACAAGCATTTGATTCCGATCGTTCAGTTTGTATGGCAGCTATATGTTATAGTGGTCCGATATCGGCCGTTCCGACAAATGAGCAGCTCCTTGAAGAGAAAATGACGTTTGCAAAATTTCAAAACGATATCTTAAAAACTAAAGGACTAGTTCGTATATATACAGACAGACAGACGGACAGACAGACGGATATGGCTAAATCGACTCAGCTCGACATACAGATCATTTATATATATACTTTATAGGGTCTCCGACGATTCCTTCTGGGTGTTACAAACTTCGTGACAAACTTAATATACCCTGTTCAGGGTATACAAATTCGGGTACCTGCCTAATGCTTACTTTGTGTTTCCAAGCACACTATAATTATTAAAAAAAAATTGTTTTTCAAAGTCAAGTATTCTTACTTGCAAGTTTCGGTGATACCCCTTGAGCTGATAAAGCAACAAGCAGGATCGCCTATAATAAATAAGCAAAGGTGAGAAAAAAAATGCAAATACATACATAAGTACATGTACTCAACCCAGCAAAACTTGCGTGACTGAAACTCCAATACATTTACACAATTTTTACTTGTCACTAACACTTTCTCACAAATCTTTGAAATGAGTAAGAAGTCAATCTATTGTGTCTTTTGTTTTTTTATATTATAAGCTCTTCACTCAACAGATGTTAAGCAAAAATAAAACAAAAGAAGACAAACAAATTTTTTAGCTGTCACCGCTTATTGAAAACAGGGTTCTCATTTACTACTCCGTAGCAGCAAAATTTCTAAAATTATTGCTATGCTATCGCTACCGATCTCACTTTGTCGGGAGCCGCAGCATAGCCTTAGCATAACAATGTAAAGTATGTGCTCTACTCTGCTCCGAGTTTTGTTAGGTAAAAAACTATAGCTGGAGCGGGAGCAAAAAATTAAATTCTGCGCAATGCTCTGGCGTAGCGGTAGCAAAAAATTGGGAGCGGTAGCACAGCAGAGCAAATGAAAATTTTCATGTGCTACAGCTCCCGAATGTGTTTGTTGTTTTTTTTTTTTTGCTATTTTCTGGCATAATATTTGAATTAATTGAATAATTCAAACAAAACAATGTTATGCAAATCATTTTGGCACTTGTTGCGTCAAGTGCCTTTATAAATCTAAAATCAAATATTTTAAGAAATATATTAATAAAGTGAATTAGATAATAATTGAATAAATTATAAATGTTTTTTTATTATGTAAAATATTTACCAATTTTATATTACCAAAAACATCATCTATTCCAAATGTATTACAATACTCAATTACTATGCATTTTCGAAATTAATTTTAACTATGTACATATACTTTCCCCCTTTTTATATACATTAGAGTGTTTTTTTTTTTTTGAACTATTAATTTTTTTCAGTCCTGTCACGAAATTTCCTTGGAAATACCCCAAAAAAAATTCCCTGAAAATTTTGGCCCTAAATATTTACATTAAGAACTGGACCGAGGCATGTAAAAATTTTCCATAGAAAATACACTACAATCCTGATTTTTATCTTTAAATTCCTACAGATCAGAGGTATTTTATGGCATTTTTATATGTGCGGAAGAAATTGCGGGAATATAGCGCGGGAATTCCCGCAATTGTTTTATTGAAGGAAACATGAATGACGGGAATTCCCGCAATTTACGCGAATGTGTTAATCCATTGCACTGTGTATTTGCAGTTCTATTCTACCATTTCCAATATTTAAAAATTTTATAATTTTTTACGAAGAATCAGTTTGAAATTGTACGCATATACATACTTCAATGTATATTGCAAAGAATCGAAAAGATTTCTGTATTTCTAAAATTGTAATAAACCTTTTTATCAACACTCCAATTTTTCCGCTTTATCTTTACGTTAGATATCGCGTTTGGTTTGTTATGAATGCATTTGCGTCCTTGACCAATAATCTAGCAAAGTATCCGCAGTGCCTTGACGATGAAAATTCCGATGCCATTTTTTGTTGTGATATTAAATATATCGGACGGGCTCGTCTTAAAAAAAAACTACCTGGTTAAGAAGCAAAATCTGTATAACCCATATACTAAGCATGTTTGGAAATGAAAATTTTTACTTATTTCTTTCTATTTTTGAATTACAAAAATTTTCAAATGATTCTTACATAAATTTTGAACAAATGCTTATAATTTGAAATATAATTTTTGTATTTATGAGCTGTATTGAATTTTTGCATAAAGAGATAAAATGTATCCTATGTCCATACCCTGCTTCTAAACTACCTCCCCACCAATTTTAAGCCAAATCGGTTCAGCTGTTCTTGAGTTATAAACGACTTTCTTTTATATACCAACTTGTACCATACTTGTAAATGCCAGAAAATAGCAAAAAAGAAAAAAAATAACAAACACATTCGGGAGCTGTAGCACATGAAAATTTTCATTTGCTCTGCTGTGCTACCGCTCCCAATTTTTTGCTACCGCTACGCCAGAGCATTGCGCAGAATTTAATTTTTTGCTCCCGCTCCAGCTATAGTTTTTTACCTAACAAAACTCGGAGCAGAGTAGAGCACATACTTTCCATTGTTATGCTAAGGCTATGCTGCGGCTCCCGACAAAGTGAGAGCGGTAGTAAGAGTAAAATGAAATGCTACGAGAGTAGCGTAGTTTTTCAAACGCTGATTGAAAACGATGGATGTGAAAGCGTACAGCATGATATCGTGAATTTGACGTTTTCTTGTTCGTTGTGACAAATTGAATTCGAAGAAAAAAAGAATTCGGTTACAAACGCGTCGATAGCTGAGAATAAAATAAATATTTAAACCTACGGATATTATAATTGTGTTTCTTTAACTTTTGTGAATATTTTGTGTCTTCAAGATAATATTTGGAAAAAGGGTGAGTAAAACAAATAATAATTCAATATGAAGAAAAATACATTTAGTGCATATATGAGCCGAGAAAAAAAGGCTTTTAATCTTAGTGCATCTAAATTTGTGAAAATTTGTGAAAAAGATGTAAATTTTGATTGTGATCCTGATGTGGAGGGATGCCGTTCACTAAGCTCCCTTGATTTTTCTTCAAATTGCAGTGATAGCTATGTTAGTGATAGGAATAATAGTGATAGCGAAATTCTAAAAGTGATAGAAAAGAATTCATTTAGTTTAGAATTAAACGCTTGGGCTTTGGGAAATAGGGTATCCCATAATGCAGTAACCGATCTTCTGCAAACGTTGCAAGCAATAGGTTGCACAGATTTACCTCTAACGTCTAAAATTCTCCTAGGTACCAGCCGAAAAAAAGTAAATATTCAAACGATTCCAAGTGGAACTTTTTTATGTAGAGGAATCCAAAATCATTTTGAGAAAAATTCATTTCCTCAACTTGAAAGTGAAAATAACATTGTGCTAGATATGGGAATAGATAGCATGAAATTATTCAAGAATTCGAAGAAAGTATTGTGGCCTATTCTAGCATCGATAGTTAATTTTCCAAACGAATTGCCGTTTACAATTGCGTGCTTTTCTGGAACAGAAAAACCTTTTTTTTTTGTGAAGAAGTAAATTATTAAAAAAAAAATGGTCTTCAGGTTAGTACTTATCCTGGGAAGAAAAAATTTGATATTCGTTTGTTTTGCTGCGATGCTCCCGCTCGAGCTTTTGTTACAGGTGTGCAATCGCACACTAGAAAAAGTAGTTGTTCTAAATGTGATCAAGTGGGTGACTACAAAGAAAGGAGGGTTTGTTTTTCAAAGAAAATAAAACATTTAAGAACTGACCAATCTTTTATAAAAAGAAGTGACAGATCACATCACATCAATCCTTTTAAATGTAGAGAAAGCATTTTAGAGTCAGGAAATTTCAAAATGGTTTCCCAATTTCCTTTAGACCCAATTCACCTTGTAGATCTTGGTGTATGTAAAAAGTTGCTTCAATTATTGATTAAAAGAGGCAATATAAACGTAAGCAAAGTTAACGAAAAAATAACATTTCTTTCCAATTTAGTTCCTTCAGAATTCGGTCGAATATGTAGAAGTTTAGATGAAATCAGCAATTGGAAAGCGACAGAGTTTAGGCAGTTCTTATTGTATATACATATGTAGGTATATTTGTCCTAAAGGATTGCATTGGTAGTGACCATTACTACCATTTCCTCTTATTGCACGCAGGTATAAGGCTACTATCATGCAATAAGTCTTATAGCACTGAAGCCAATGTTGCCCAACAAATCTTGGATGAATTCGTTGATTTGTTTGGAAATATATGCATTGACCATTTAGTTAGTTACAATATACATGGTTTACTCAATTTAACTGACTGTACCAAGCAATATGGTCCTCTAGACAACTTTTCACTTACAAGTTTGAAAATCACATGCAATATTTAAAAAAACTTATAATTGATTTTTCATTACATTTTTTATAGATTCTTTCATCACTTGTGGACTTGCAAATTTCGAGCAACAAATGCGGAAGTCCATCGAAATGAGCCACCATAGATTTAAGCAAAAAAAATATAGGAAGCGAAAATCTGAATGATAAATATAATATTGTTATAATTTTGTTGATATACTTATGTATATGTATATATTATTTTTTGTATCTATATAAGAATTTATAGAAATAATTTTTATATCATTAAAAAAATGTCAAAAGATGAAGGAAATGAATTTTATGTAAATCTAAATAAAATTATTTTATTATTAAAATTAATAAAAAAATATATATATAAATTATTTTTAGGCAGTAGTGCGCTTTATTCAGGCTCGATCAGAACTAAACTCTAAAACATTCTTACTCTTAAGTCTAAGCCTAAGCCGTCCTCACTGCCGCTGCCGTCGTCGCTGCTATCGTCGCTGTCGTTGCTATGTTTTGTCAGATGCAGTGTCAGCGAATCCCACGATACGTCGACTTGCGTGTAGTGTAAGTCGTCGCTTGTTTGCGTTATATTTGTGCTGCGTCAGGGGATCCCACGGCTACGGTAGCTTGTGCGTATCGTTTGTTGTTGCTTGTCGTTGGATCATAACTCGGGCCGTTGGTCATGGATTGAGGTGGTGTTAATGTTCAGCATTGCCTGAAACGGATGTTAGGCAGACAATGCTGACTTGGTATTTTGGTGGTTTGCGTTTCGAGTTAACTCCTCCCTTCCTAAGTGGGAATCGTCCACGATTCGCTCGGTGACCTCTCTTACTAAGACATTCATTGCCTTTTTCGCGGTGTGTTTTTTATATTTGCTTAGAGCAAGTCGCAAGATTACTAGGATAGAGATTGACGCTATCGTTACTATAAAAAGCAATGTTGTTGAGTTGACTTCTCCTCGAAGAGCGCCAATATGGTTGATATTTTCCGCATTTATTTCATTAAGATAGTTCAAACTCAATGTCTCTATATGTCCTAAAATATTGACTCTTTGAGCCGTTGGAGTGCCAGGAGTGCGAGTAGGGGTATTTACCTTTACTAACTGATCGAAAGTCAAAAGGTAAGTACCGCTGACGGTTCTGCTAACTCGATCTGGTGAAACCCAGATTTAAGGTCGAGGGTGGTAAAATATTGTGCACCTTTTAAGTTTGACAAGATTACCATTGCGTTTGGCATAGGGTATTTATCTTCGACTGGGACCTCATTCAGTTTCCTGAAATCAATCACAAGACGTTTCTTCTTATTTCCCGTTTGACGACCCAAATTGGGTTATTGTAAGGGGACCTTGAGGTGCGAATGATACCATTGACGAGAAGTTCAGCCACTTCTTTGTTTACAAAGTCGGCTACACCCATAGGATATGGGTAAAGTTCATCGGTTTTTGTTCTGATTGTACCAATTATATTAGTGTTGAAGGGTAGTGACTCGTTAGGGTCAGCAAACGCCTTATTTCTATTTTTGATAATTTCACAAAATTGCTCACGAACTGAAGATGGAATTTCTTCACTTTTTATGTTGATAAAGTTTACATTTTTACATTCATGGAACAAGAGCTTTTCAGTTCCAGAATCGTGCTTTATTGTACCCGTACTGAGGTCTATTTGGGCGTTTACCTGATTGAGCAAATCGAGCCCAATTATGCCGTCGAATGTTGTTATATTTGGTAGTATAAAGAAAACTGCAGTTACGCCAAACATCTTAATTCTACACTTTTGTGTTACAGGACTATTGCCGTGCAAAGACTTTACTATAAATGGTGTGGACGCTGGAATTATATTTTTTAGCTCAGGTATTGGTTTGATGTAATTTTTCGAAGCTCCTGTGTCCACTAATAATTTAATTTTTTTGCCTCGATAACCTACTCCTCGCTCAATCCACGGGAGTAGGGACTTCCCCCTAAAAAATTCAATTGCTCCTCCTCGAGATCTTCAGCTTCATCTTCGGCTTCCTGATTAAAAGTTGCCCCACTAACCTTTTCTTGATTTAAGGTATTAATGCGTTGCATCTTTGGTCCAGTAACCGTATCTGAATGTGCCTGTCGTTTTCCCTGCTGTTGATTTGAACTATAACCCTGTCTACTATTACTTTGATTCAGTTGTTGGTATTGGTTGGCTCTCTGTGATGGTTCCCTACGCCAATTTACATTTTGTCTTAGTCTTGAAACCGATGGGCCAACGTCCATGGGGGTCACTTGTTCTTGCTTGTTAGTCCTAGTATAATTTTTTCTGTGCTGTTTATTTGCAAAATGCGGATTTTTTTGTTGCTGTTGCATCTTTTTCTCCGAATTATTGTTTATTCCTAGTTTATATTGGTCTTCAATAGACGTTGCGAAATTTGAAGCAAATAAGTACCTTTCCCTATTTGACTCAACCTCCTGGGCTAATGCCAGAGCGCTAGGTAGGTCTTTAGGGCGAGAGGCAAATAGTATGTCACATAAAGGTCTTTTAAGGCCTGATATAAAAACTCTTAAAGCGTCCGCTCTATATTTTTCGCAAATTGATTCTGATACTTGACCCTCATGGGTCTTTATGGTTTTATTCGTGAGGAGAGTTAATATTTTCTCCACCTCGTCGAAATATCGAAGCACAGATAGGTTACCCTGTCGTAAGGTGGATAATTGTTGTTCGATTAAATATATCGGTCGTTTGTCTGCGTACGTAAAGTCTAGTCTCGCGATTATTGCGTCGAAATTTAAAACAGTGTTGAAGGATGCCAAAATGGCATCAGCAGAAGCTTTTATTTTATTTCTAATTATACCAACTGCTTGGTAGTGTCTAGAACTTCCCTCGTAACTTCTGAAAACTTCGTAAGATGTATGGGCAGCTTGTCGCCAAGACACATATGTACTGATTTGCCCGTCAAATTCTGGTAATGATTTTACCAGATCAAGGGGTTCGTCACACCTTACGTTCGGTAATATTTTTACCGGTCGGTATATTTTTGGCGTTTGACCAGTGGTCAATGTAGTCATTTGCTCCGTTAATCGTTGGAGCTTAACTTCGAAAGTCTGTCTTTGTTGTTCAAGAGCGCTTCAGACGGCTGCTTGAACCACTGCGGTTACCTGATTTGAATCCATTTTACTGGTCACCTGTAGTTTAATAATTCTTTCTAAGAGGTTTTCTAATTCTGAGTGACTCATAGACTTGGAAATTAAAATTGAATAGACTTGTAACCGTTCCTATAGTCGAATCAATCAATCACACTCTTTTGTTGACATGGCTAGATAATTTCAGTTATTTATTACAATTTTCTTCACAAATTCTGTTTCTAAACAGAATGTTTTTGAGAAAAGACTACACTGTTTCTTTTTTATTAAACTCTGGAAAATTTGTTTCACAAAATTTTATGATTAGCTCCTTATTTTCTAAAATAAATTCTTTTCCGTCTATTTTGAAAACTTAGTTTTAATTCAAAAGAAATTATAATGTTTTTATTTTAATGAGCACTCTACCTACAATACTCGAAACATGTTTTTTATTATAAACTGCTTTCTGATGAATCCTCGGATCCTTGGAGTCCTTGTAGGATACGTTTTTAAAGATTGTAGCGATTCTCTGTGAGTCCTTGGGTCCTTTGAAGTCATTAAAGACACTCCACCGCAAAATACCTTGGTGATTTTTACTTTCTGGAGAATCTTTCGTAACTTCTTTACCCGGTTGGGCGCCAATTATTTTTAGGCACTAGTGCGCTTTATTCAGGCTCGATCAGAACTAAACTCTAAAACATTCTTACTCTTAAGTCTAAGCCTAAGCCGTCCTCACTGCCGCTGCCGTCGTCGCTGCTATCGTCGCTGTCGTTGCTATGTTTTGTCAGATGCAGTGTCAGCGAATCCCACGATACGTCGACTTGCGTGTAGTGTAAGTCGTCGCTTGTTTGCGTTATATGCTGCGTCAGCGGATCCCACGGCTACGGTAGCTTGTACGTATCGTTTGTTGTTGCTTGTCGTTGGATCATAACTCGGGCCGTTGGTCATGGATTGGGGTGGTGTTAATGTTCAGCATTGCCTGAAACGGATGTTAGGCAGACAATGCTGACTTGGTATTTTGGTGGTTTGCGTTTCGAGTTAACTTATATTTTATAAGAAAAAAAATATTTATATTTTAGAGTTTCGAACTTTAGGTTGAAGGAATGACAAGCGAGTGGTTTACTCACTAGGCTATTGCAGAATGCACCGTCACGCTTTCCTGAAAGCAGTTTTGTTGATTTATACCAAATTTAATGAAAGTGCGAGAAGGAAGGATATAGTTTTATTACAGCAGAAAATATGTGAGCGAGAAGGTGATAAAAGATCACTTGTATACAAAAGTTTTGGGAGCTTTTTTGATTCGCCCTTAAGAACGTGATAGGAAAAAGTGACAATTAAACCGGCACGCGTTACCGGCATGTCACTAGGTAACATGACCGTCACTGTTCTAACTGGGTACATACATACATACTATATGTTCATATACATGGGCCATTAAACTTTGCGCGGAAAATATTTAGGCTGTTCACGGTAAGGTGGTTATCGGGTTATGTGATTATTAAATTAAAAATAACCTCTGTGCTCCGTGAACATCCTATGCATGGTTATTTGATTATTTTTACACAAACAGCTATTCATTGTTTACAATTCTAGTTCAATGAAATTCCTACTTATAAAATACCTAAGCAAAGTTTAAAAAGCAAAATAATCGAATTTAAAATAAGTTCTGCTATTCAGGAAATGGACTTTATTGAAGGTATATGCTTATTAAGTAATCCGAATTTTAAGGGTTCAAAAAATTCTTTGTATAAATAACAATTTTTGATAATTATTGATGCTTTTCGATGCTTTTTATTTCGGTTTTGATTTGCTGATTGTAAACAAAAAATAGCTGTTAATAGCAGATTTTCCAATAAGAAAATCTAAATGGAAATGCCATTCGCTTAGTTTTATTTATTTGTTGTGCTGCCATTTAGTAAAATTTCAACGACTTTCTAACACTGGAAATAAGCAAACAACCACAGAATCTGTAAACAAGGGTCTAGGTTGGTTATTTTGTCATACCGCACTTTGTTGTTGTTTACTTAATCACATAACCACATAACCCGATAACCACCTTATCGTGAACAGCCTAATTATATTCCGCAATTAACATATGTATTATAAATAAAATATTACATAAATCAACTGCCTTCAAGCTTACTTCGTGTCTCCAAACACACTACAAAAAAAAGCCAAACCAAATTTTCAAGGTCAAGTATTCATACTTGCAAATTTCGGCTAACAAAGCAACAAACAGGATCGCTTAAACATATAAGCAAACGAAAAACGAAAAGAACAACAACAACATAACGGTGGATATCTATGTATGTCCATATACAGTAGCGGACAAAAAAAATGGGACACATAGTTGTAGTGTCTTTAAATCGATGTAGTGTTAACAAATCCAACTTTATTATACAAGTAAGTATTTATTTCAGTAAGTACATTATTCAGCTACAATAAAACGCTGTTATTTATATTCCTGAGTATACACATGGCTGAAAATAAAATGAATGTGGAAAAAGTCCAAAATTGACTGAAGTTGAAAAAGTCACAATTTAGGCTTTGCGATCGAAAAACTTGAGTATACGTAAAATTAGAGTATTTTAGCAAAACTACTTTCGGGGCTTTCCTTCAGAAATATGCGAAGACTAAGTCTTTAAAACGCAAAACGGGTTCCGGACGCCCGAAGAAGACTACTACCAAGGACGACCACCATATTAAGCGGATTAGTATTCAGAACAGATTTAAAACACCAAAAGACATCAGTGGGCGAAACTGCACAAAACCTGGACCAAGAAAGATTGAAGAGAAGTCGTATTTTCAGATGAGTCCAAAATTAACATTTTCGCTACAGACGGAATGTCGTACATTCACAGAAGAGTTGGTGAACTTTTCAGTAATGAGTGTGTCAAACGTACCGTCAGGCAGGGGGGAAGTCGGATGATCTGGTGGTGTTTTTCCTATCATCGTGTTGGACATTTGACCTTGATTGATGGAAATATTTACGCCATTAAATACCAATAGGCCTTACAGGAAAACCTGGTCCCTTCAATTGAAGAGCATTTTTTCTATGTGGACAACATAATTTTTCAGGATGATTTTGCGCCATGCCATCGAGCCAAATCGGTAAGTAACATTTTTTATATTGCGTAACCTTATTAACTCTCTAAAATGTCTCTATTATTATTACTAAAATTGAAATATCGGAAATATTTTGTTTCGGATTCTAATAAAAAAGAAATATTTATTTTGAATTGAATTATTTGTTTTTGTTTCGAATACTTAAATGAATCGTGTTTCATGAAAATTTTTTTCATAAATTTCCTTATTTTTAAATAAAATCAAATAATCACACATTTCTAAGGTGTCCTCTTTTTTTTGTCCGCTACTGTATATACATATGTACATATGTATGTATATCGCGATCCAACCATTTCGCTCGTGTATATCTCTTACGTATTCTCTCTAAATATATACCAACGTACAAAAAAAAAGTTACAAATGCATACATACAAGTAATACCAGTAACTTAAAAAAAAACGCGTTAAAACGGAACAAAGAAAATTCAACATATATGTACATGGAGGATATTCATATCCAAACATTGGAAAATTAAAATTAACATACATATGTACATATGTACGTATGCGAATTTATACATATATACATATGTACATACTTATAGTATATATGTGTGTACATCTATTACTTATCGTAATTTTCTTTTCGCCTTCTTTTTGAGCCAACGTATGCAGATGCAATTAACAAAACATTTGCATACATACTTACACATTTAAATGTTTATATATTTACAAATATATAAAAAAATTGTATACTTATTTAGTACCATTGTTCCGCGCATTTCGCTATATTGCACATACGTATTACATACATATGTACATATATAACAATTGTGCGAAACTATAAGGGAAACGACAAAGAGACATACAAACATAAAGCATAACTATATGCATATATACATATGTGCATACGTATATTTTTGGGTTATTATTATTTTCTTTCTTTTGCGTTCTTTTTATCTCAAAAGATACACGCACAAAAAATAATACACAAATAATATATCGCAGATACGTTTAACTGATACACGGCAAAAAAAATAATATCAAATGTTCGCAAATTTACATATATAATTTAATTAATTAATAATAAAAATTTTTATTTACACATTTGCGCACATTAGCAATTTTTAATTGTATTTCAAAGCAAAACATTTTTAAGCTCAAAGCTTACAATTTAATTCTATAAACGCAATCTGAGAAATCGAAAGAAGTTAAACCAAGAGCACCTCAATTATTTGAAATTCCAAAATTGGCTCATGATGATATGATCACAAAGCACACCTGCAGAAGCTACATGCTCAAAGCAGGGTGCCAAACAAAAAAGAAAGACCAAAGATAATTCAGTGTAAAGGTTCATAACTGAAAGTGACAGTTTTATTAGATACTGCACAAAATTTTCTGCTTCCCCTATTAATGACAATACAGAACCGGTTCTAAATTTAAAAATTCAAAGCATAGATATCATATGGGCACGCCTTCTGGCAGCATACGATACAGTACTAGATACTGACGATGCTGAACTTCTAGAAAATATAAGAGCTTCGGCGTCAGCTAAATATGAAAACTGACTCGAAAAATACGAAATTACGAAGGCAATGATATTAGACCAAATAAATTTATTAAGGCTATGTAGAGCCACTACTCCTCCTCCGAGAGTAGTTACCACTCAAAAGGAAGACTTAGATACAGGTATTAAATTGAAATCACCAAAATGGCATCAAATGAAAGAATTCTTAATAATTCAGTACGAAATAACTGAGCGAGTTGACAAAATAAAAGTGTTTGAATTATAGAATCAAACTGTTTGATTTGTATGATCAAACGTTAAAACTTAAATAAGATTCTTTAGATCTTTACCACTGGTGGGGGGAAAACAAAGACCTTATTCAAGCTGAGAAATATTTCATTCTAATTTTATTTTTAAATTTGTAAACCTTATATACTATATTTGAGTTCTTAGTTATCTAATTAAATATATATGATGTACGGCTCACCACTTGGGGTTGTTTTCAACTATACATAAGTTATCGACTTGTATTGTACAAGTCTAAAAAAAAGATTTTTTCGTTGGTCGCAAGACCTTTATTGAATCGCCAAAACATTAATACTAAAAACTTAATTCTACTTATTCTCTCTTAAATATACCCTATTTCTACCTGTGTCAGCAATTGGTATTGGTCGGCGCATGCCGGATGTTGTTGCAAGTGTTTTATTTTGCTTATTCCTTATTCCGGATATTGCGCTGCTGATGTTGACAATTTTGCTGAGCGCGCGTCTGGGCTATTTCCCAGTTCTTTGTAATTGTTGACTTAGCGCAATAGTGTTGGTGTTAGCTTTCCCAGCAAAACTTCGCTAACGTATTCACCAACAAATAAGCAAATCTTAAAAAAAAAAAAATAAAAATTTACGTGAATGTGAAAACAGGTCACATGTTGGGAATATATTTCGTACTCCCTCCCTCCACAGTTGTGCTACAAGAATGGTTGTGCTATATGCAGATATGCATTGTAGTCGTTTGATGTAAGAAGTAATCAGTATCAGTAGAAGTAATCAGTATATATCAAAGTGGAAAACTGCATTTCTCACATTTGTGTGAAAACTTGTGAAGTGAATAGACGTGCGCGCGCATCTTTAATCGTTAGTTAAAAAAAAAGAATTAAAAATATTGGAATCAGCTATACACATTGACAGCGACAAAATTGAGGCAAGTATTTATTATATAAATCACTTATATTATATTATAAAATTATATTATAAAATTTTTTCCTATTTTTGTGTAGATGTATTTGTAATGGAAGGACGGCCAGGTTTTGAACGGGCATTAAGAAGAGTGGTGGACCTTAGCTACAATAGGTACCGCCAAAACAAATTATCTTTAAATAAACGGTAAGTTATTTCTTTTCCAAAATTTTAGTAATAATTAATGTTTTTTAATTCCAGGTCGGAACAACAACAACCAAAGTAGGTGCAATTTTTAAATAATGTATGAATGCAATGGATGCAATTATTTTTATTTTTTTTTATTTTTATTTATTTAAATATGTACTATTTGTAATATATATATATTATATGTACGGATGCAATGAATAATAAAAATAACCTGTATTTGTTTTATTTTATATGGAGTAGGATAAAAGGATAAGTATACCATACTACCTTACCATCGCTTTACCATCGTACTACTTTACCATCATACTACTTTACCATCAAACTACTATACCATCCTACCATCGGTTAAAAAGAGACGAGCATATGACAAAGTGATGGTAAATTTGTATGCAAAGAAAAAGGATAGACAACTCACACGTATTCAAAGTATGCGATAGAATCTTCCCATGCCTCTGTACAAACTGATGTAAACTATTCGAATTTTTCACGCATTCTATCCATAGTTATACGGCAGGTTTATGGCATTATATAACGTATAGTCTTCTTGCTGGGTTGGTTTCAACTTAGCTGGTGCTAACTCATACATGTGTGTGTGTGTTGTCATATAATTTATGTTGCATGGTTTAGGTTGTTTTCAAGTGCACATGTGTATTTGTAATCAATTGCCCAAACCTAAGTAAATATGTTGCTTATATTTCTTGATTGCATGCGTGTTACATATTAATGCATACGTGCCTCATATATGTATGAATGTTATAAATGCATATATTTATTTGTTTATTTATGTATGTTTTATACTGTCTGCCTTATCTAATGTATGTGAACTGTATAATTTATTTTAATAGCTAGAATATTTCCGTCTTTTGGTAGCAACGAACATGTTCAATTTTGAGCAAATGGTCAAGCCAAAAACTTTTTAAACCCCAAGTCAGCAATAATATGCAATATAATAGGCACGCTAATAGAAGCCAAACATTTGTGTCAAATAAAACAAATCATTGGCAATCATTATGTGAAATATGTAAAGGAGGTCATACTATAAGATCTTGCGAGAAGTTTATAAAAAAGTCTGTTTCAGATAGGAACAATCTTGTTCGACAACATAAGCTTTGGATCAAATGTCTGTCCAATTGTCACGGGACAAAAGACTGTGAAAGCAAATTTAATTGTGTGTAATCTCAACTAAGACACCACTCATTGCTTCATATTACAAATTTTCAAAATATGAAACAAAATCAATTTCATAAAACCACCGGGTTAGTCACTACAACCAAAAGTGGTAATCCCGAAATCTCAAATCCCGAAAAAAGGGAAGAACAACCATGTTGCTCTAAAGCAGCAAAAATTCAAGCTCTTCATTCAGAAAATGAAAGCAAAATTCTTTTACCCACTGCGGTCATCGCTATTGAACATGGAGGAGAATTATTCAAATTAACAAAAACAAAAAAATTTTAACACAAAAAGCTCAAAATCGGTTAAAATTGCTTGTCAAAACATTCAAATTTCCAAATTTCATGAATAGGCGGAAGAATTATACAAAATTCAAACACAAAAATCAAGATGCACAAATTTGCTTCCAAGCTGTGAAGTAAATAAAAAGCAATGGGAAAAATGCTCATATCTCAAATTAACAGACCCCAACTGCCATACCCCATCACAAATCGATTTATTTTTAGGTAGCGACATAATACCTCAAATAATTCTTGAAGGTATTGAAAAAATATCCAATAAATTGTTAGCCCAAAATACAATCTTTGGGTGGATATTAAGTGGCCAAGTCACAGAAAAAATTAATTCTTTTACAACTGAAGTTGAAAATATTTCAAACGAATATTTAAATAATGAACTCAAAAAGTTCTGGGAAGTAGAAGAATTACCTCAGACTACCCAACTTTCAGAAGAAGATCAGGCATGCGAAGCCTATTACAATTCCACAACAACAAGAAACGAACATGGTCGTTATGTTGTGCGACTACCATTCAAACCAACTTTTTCTGAAACCATAGCTCAAAGCCACCTTAGAATATCGGCAGTCCAGTAATTTCTAAGCCTGATAAAGAAAAGTGAGCTTAAATGAGCATATGTTAATGTGATGGACGAATATCAAGACCTCAATCATATGGAAGAAGCTGTACCATGTGAAAAAGTATCTAAAGGTAAATATTAGTATTTTTATCTGCCACATCTCGGGTTATTACGACCTGATAAAATCACAACAAAAGTACGAGTGGTTTTCAATGCCTCAAAGTGTACAAGCTCAGGCAAATCACTCAACGACGTACTATACACTGACCTAACCTTACAACCTAATCTCATGCTGCTAATACTAAATTGGCGCATGTTTAAGTATGTTTTTAATGGGGATGCAGAGAAAATGTACAGACAAGTTCTAGTACATAAAGATGACCAAGATTTCCAGCGTATACTCTTCCGCAAATTAAGTAATAGTCCAATAAGCGACTACAAACTTAAAACCGTCACCTTTGGCATCAATTGCGCGCCCTATTTGGCGACTAGGACACTGCATAAAGTGGCAAAAACGTGTGAAACAAATTTGCTCTTAGCAACTTCTGTGTTACAAACAAAAAAATACGTTGATGATATTCTATCAGGCCACAGTCTGTCATTAGTGTGCGAATCACTATCTCAAGTGATCAAAGCACTAAATTCAGCGGGATTCCCCCTAAAGAAAATTTCATCAAATCAACTCGAAATATTAAAAAACATAAAAAAGGAAGACTTAATAGATACAGATTTCCTTAAATTTGAAACGGCCAGCACAACAAAAACCCTAGGGATTCAATGGAATGCGATAACAGATAAATTCTCATATACAATTGAGTCAATATCAGCAATGTCCGCCATAACCAAGCGCCAAATACTTTCCTCAGTGGCAAAACTTTTAGACTCTGCAGGATGGCCAATAATGGCCAATAATGATTAAGCGAAAATCCTCATTCAAGAACTGTGGCAAGATGGCACTGAATGGAATGAACAGGCAAAACCTGTGCGTTTAACGAAATGGGTTCAAATTGCTGGCAACTTGCATACTATATCAGAAATTCGAATCCCTCGATGGGTAAATTTCACCCCTAACATTAACGCAGAATTACACGGTTTCTGTGATGCCTAGAAAATGGCTTATTGCGCAACAGTTTACGTACGCACTCAGTACGATAATAAAATATCTGCACACCTCTTGTATCTAGCCTAGCAAAATGGCAACATGCTGCAAGTGCAGATAACCCAGCGGATCTTGGGACAAGAGGTTGCAAGCCACTGCACCTCACCAGCACTACACTCCGGTGGAAACGTCCCACATGGCTAACAGAATTACAAGAATTCTGGCCAAAGTCACCCGCTTGGAATATAATACCACCGGAAAGGGTGGTCGACCACTCGAAAAGGGAAGCTCTCTTCTCGTCTTAAATCCATTCTTGGGCACTAAGGGATTAATAAGAGCAAGGGCAAGGAATTCCAGCCTCAGTTACAACGAACGGCATCCCATTATTGTACCTGAGAAATCCCTTTTTACTCATTTATTTTTAATATATCTTCACCAGCTTTGACGACATGGTGAGCATCGCTTGATGCAGCAAATGGTCCGACAAGAATTTTATATACCGCGACTAAATTAACAAGTAAGGAAGGGGTAAATTCGGGTGTCACCGAACATTTTATACTCTCGCATGATAAAGTGATGATCGAGATTTCATTATCCGTCATTTACATATTTTTTTATTTTGCTGTAAAATTAATTAGATTAGATCAATTTGTGTACTTTGAGTATTGAATTGTATTTTCATTTCCTAATGTACATATATATTATACAGAGAAGGCATCAGATGGAATTCAAAATAGCGTTATATTAGAAGAAGGCGTGGTTGTGAACCGATTTCACCCATATTTCGTACATATCATCAGAGTGTTAAGGAAATATTATATGCCAAATTTCACTTTGATATCTTTATTTATGACACTTTATAGGTTTTCGGTTTTCGCCACTTTGTGGGCGTAGCAGTAGGCCGATTTTGCCCATCTTCGAACTTAACCTTCTTATGGAGCCAAGAAATACGTGTACCACTTTTCATCATAATATCTCAATTTTTACTCAGGTTACAGCTTGCACGGACGGACGGACAGACGGACGGACGGACAGAGTCAAAGAGCAACCGAGAAAGAGTTTTAAACTTCATGAAAGAAGTCTCCCCTGAAATTGTTAAAAAATATGCACACTAAGGGATCGATTGGCAGTTTATACCTTCATGTTCTCCACACATGGGCGGACTTTGGGAATCAGCAGTAAAAAGCTTTATGTTCCATTTAAAGAAAACAGCTGGTAATCATAAATTCAGTTATGAAGGGTTTACTACATTACTCACTCGGATCGAAGTCGTATTAAATTCAAGACCTATATCACCACTCTCGCAAGATCCCTCCGATTTCACAGCCCTTACGCCTGGACGCTTCCTCAGAAGAGCGCTTCTTCTCGCCATTCCAGAGGTAGAAGGAGACTCACTCTCTTTAATAAATCGATGGGAAAAGGTTAAAATTCTTCATCATAAATTCAGCCTTAGATTTAAGGAAAATTACCTCAAAGATCTCCATAAGAGACATCGATGGAAAACGATCCAGAAGGAACCCAGTGCAGGCGAATGCGTCATCATACAGGACGAATGCGACTAGGCCGCATTGAAAAGGTACATCGGGGACGAGATGGTCATAAAAGAGTAGTAGATGTACGAACACAAACTGGCCTACTAACTCGACCACTAGTGAAATTGTGTTTCCAGTCACTGAAACTCCGCGAACGCAAGCGCATAAATAAAATCAATCAATAATTAATTCAAAATACACCGTTTTACAATCCGTCCGTACAAACCAAAAACCTAATGAACGCGATTAATGATGAACAACTAAATACATATACATATATAATACATACAAATAAAAGTATAATATAAATATATAAATAAATATATATATATCGGGTGATTTTTTAAGAGCTTGATAACTTTTTTTTAAAAAAAAACGCATAAAATTTGCAAAATCTCATCGGTTCTTTATTTGAAACGTTAGATTGGTTCATGACATTTACTTTTTGAAGATAATTTCATTTAAATGTTGACCGCGGCTGCGTCTTAGGTGGTCCATTCGGAAAGTCCAATTTTGGGCAACTTTTTCGAGCATTTCGGCCGGAATAGCCCGAATTTCTTCGGAAATGTTGTCTTCCAAAGCTGGAATAGTTGCTGGCTTATTTCTGTAGACTTTAGACTTGACGTAGCCCCACAAAAAATAGTCTAAAGGCGTTAAATCGCATGATCTTGGTGGCCAACTTACGGGTCCATTTCTTGAGATGAATTGTTCTCCGAAGTTTTCCCTCAAAATGGCCATAGAATCGCGAGCTGTGTGGCATGTAGCGCCATCTTGTTGAAACCACATGTCAACCAAGTTCAGTTCTTCCATTTTTGGCAACAAAAAGTTTGTTAGCATCGAACGATAGCGATCGCCATTCACCGTAACGAAACCCAATTGCTGCGAACGGCGACGAATCGACATTTCACGGTCTTCAGCCACACTCTCAGAAACAGACGCAATATTCTCTTCTGTACGCACTGTACGCATTCGTGTGGTTGGTTTAATGTCCAATAGAGTAAACTGAGTGCGAAACTTGGTCACAATCGCATTAATTGTTTGCTCACTTGGTCGATTATGTAGACCATAAATCGGACGTAAAGCGCGAAACACATTTCGAACCGAACACTGATTTTGGTAATAAAATTCAATGATTTGCAAGCGTTGCTCGTTAGTAAGTCTATTCATGATGAAATGTCAAAGCATACTGAGCATCTTTCTCTTTGACACCATGTCTGAAATCCCACGTGATCTGTCAAATACTAATGCATGAAAATCCTAACCTCAAAAAAATCACCCGATATGTATATATATTAGGGTGCTTCAAAAAAAAAATTTTGAGTTATTTTTCAACTCTTAACCCCTCAAATGTTAGTGATTGACAAACAAAAAATTCTCCCTCAAGCCAGGCGCTGTAGCTTAACTCTTAGGGGTAGCCATTTTTTTAGGTTCCCATACATTTTACATAGGAATTTTCGTTTTTTCATTGAAACTAAAATTTCACCAACTAATTTTCGTTTCTCAAAGTTAACCATCACATATTCAGAAAGTTCACTTTTCAAACTTTGGAAATGTCCCCGAAAAAAATATTATTCTCAGAAACTTTTCTTATTTTTATTGAAGACATTCCAAATTTCAAATCACTATGTTTAATCGCCTAATTGAGATAATCAAGTATATATTTCGAATAACAAGAATCGATTCTTAATCGACTTCGACTACTGAAGATCGATTCCGAAAAATCAATTATTTTACGAGAAAACTCGATTCTCGAATAGAATCGGAATCGAATTTACCATCCCTACTGGCAGCCATCGCGCACAATAACCACAAAAAAAAATATTTTTTTCCATTTTATTTATATGGAAAATAGAAAATTTGAAAGAGGCACCTCTTAATATTAATATTAAGGGCTCATATTTAGAGTGACTTTCTTTTTCACATTTTCGAAAGTTTAGCCTGTTTTTCAGTTGAAAAAAAAGGTTGACTCAGAATGACACATCCTAATATATATATATATATACATATACGTAACGAATAACACACTTCATACTATTAGCAAAACCATGTTTTAGTATACATATTCCTACTCCACTAGAATCGGACGTAGAAGATATCCGCAGTAATCCCCAAACGGTGAGGTCCGCAATTACTGCGAATACAGCATCCGCTACACCCATCGCCGCACCAAGGAGGCAAAAAGGCACAAGCCCGCCCAACCAATCATCCGTTCCACCAGTCAGGGATTCAAGAGAGGAGCACTTCGAGGAATACGTACCGCCACGATGCAGTTTATGCCATCGACCCCATTTCCTAAAGAGATGTACGATCTTCCAGACCATGACGCCCGCTCAGCGCCAACAGATCGCTAGAGCCCACGGCCACTGCATGACGTGCTTGGCAGACACGCAAGCTACTTTGGAGTGTATGTCCGACGGGTCATGTCAATATTACCACCGACCGCATCACACGTTGTTTCACCGCTTCCCTCGACGACCTGATCAGTCAACGCACGCCGGTCACCGGCATAGTCAACAGCGGCACAGTCAACATGGGAAACAGGTACACATCGCTGGAGAGCCCATCGTTCTAAGCCGTCTTGAGGTGCACGCTCGCAGACATCACCACATCGTAATCGTCGCAACCAGCGAAAAGCGACGGGCTTCAGCGCTGTAGTGAACACTCTGGGCAATTAATTCGCCTAGTGGGGCGACTTCATGATATCTCGCCCCTCAACACAACATTCATCACACAACTTACAGCATCACACCACGCAAACTCACGCAACAAACACAACCATACTATGTACATCATACTATACATCTAACCAACCACACTACACACCATAATCGTTTTCACCACCCAACCGATCAAAAAGGTTAGATCGGGGTGGCCCTCGATTTACGCCGGTATAAGAAACGTTTCGCCAGATTTTCGACCCCTGATCGTTCATTTACATTTAAATTTTTGGTTCAAAGCTGGAATCCCGTCCGATCGCGTGTGAGTGTGCGCAGTAGAAAGAGCAGTGGGTAATTTAGAAAACTATAGCATTGTGTGTGATTTTATTGAAGTTTGCAAAAGAAAAAACATATAAATATAAAATTTCATTTTTCAAAAAGAAAATCATTTTAATTTAAATCAAAAAAAAGGATACATAATTCAACGTAAGTATAACCCCACATACCCAGTGAAACTAAATGTAACAAACAACTTCACTTTGCAACAACATCCTTTGTGCCATTTCCACGATTTGCTCTTTCGGCAACTCCATTTTGCTGTGGAGTGTATGGCACCGTCAACTGCCTTTTTATACCACACTCACTCAAAAAATTATCAAAGTTTTGTTTACAAATTCACGTCCATTGTCACTACGAATCATGTTAATGCGTTTCTCAGTTTGCATTTCTACTAAGTTTTTAAACATTTTAAATTTATCCAAAACCTTTTCCTTAGATTTGAAAAGTACACACACATTCTCCTTGTTTTATCGTCTATAAAATTTAAGAAATAACGATCGCCTCCGAGAGACTTTGTTCGAAAAGAACCACACACATTTGTATGCACTAGCCCTAAAATATCTTTGCACGATTTTCTGTATTCTTCAGAAATGACTATACCTCGAACCATGTCTTTATTCACTAATTCCTGCAGACTACCATAATTTAAATGTCCATATCGTTCATGCCATGATACCGCCTTATCATTCGAATAATAAAAACACTTGTTATTTTCGCATTGAAATACGAAAAGTTTGTTCACTTTCTTTGCTTTTAATATTATTTCGCTGTCATTCATTACCTTTGCACAGTTTTTATCGAACACTACTTTTAGTTCATTTTCTACGGCTCTCGCGACTGACATGAAATTACTGCACATATTTGGCACAAATAGAGCATTCTGAAGAATAATGTCACTCTTTTGTGAACTTATTCGCACATTTCCTACACCTTCAGCTGTAATGTATTTATTTCCAGCCAAAGAGATTTTCTCTTTATGCTGTTCTAATGAAATGAACAAATTTCGATTACTACACATATGCGATATTGCTCCGCTGTCAAGAATCCAGGTTGTGTTGATCGAAATTGTTTCTCTTTACGTTACAGTTCGCGGCGATATGACGCGCTGACCGCCATTTAAACACTTCATGTTTTGAGTCTTCTTGTTTGGGTTATTCGAAGATTTTTCCCCTTTTTCGACCACACTGCAAACGCTTGCGATTCTAATCAGGATTCAACTGTGCCGCTTTCACACTTCCTTTTTATACTCTCGCAACAAAGTTGCTAAGGAGAGTATTATAGTTTTGTTCACTTAACGGTTGTTTGTAAGTCCTAAAACTAAAAGAGTCAGATATAGGGTTATATATATATACCAAAGTGATCAGGGTGACGAGTAGAGTCGAAATCCGGATGTCTGTCTGTCCGTCCGTCCGTCCGTGCAAGCTGTAACTTGAGTAAAAATTGAGATATCATGATGAAACTTGGTACACGTATTCCTTGGCTCCATAAGAAGGTTAAGTGCGAAGATGGGCAAAACCGGCTTACTGCCACGTCCACAAAATGGCGGAAACCGAAAACCTATAAAGTGTCATAACTAAGCCATAAAGATATTAAAGTGAAATTTGGCACAAAGGATCACATTAGGGAGGGGCATATTTGGACGCAATTTTTTTGGAAAATTGGGCGTGGCCCCGCCCCCTACTAAGTTTTTTGTACATATCTCGAAAACTACTACAGCTATGTCAACCAAACTCTACACAGTCGTTTTCTTCAGGTATTTCCATATACAGTTCAAAAATGAAAGAAATCGGATAATAACCACGCCCACCTCCCTTACAAAGGTTATGTTGAAAATCACTAAAAGTGCGTTAACCGATTAACAAAAAACGTCAGAAACACTAAATTTTACGAAAGAAATGGCAGAAGGAAACTGCACCCAGGTTTTTTTTTTTTAAATTGAAAATGGGCGTGACCTCGCCCACTTATGGACCAGAAACCATATCTCAGGAACTACTAAACCGATTTCAATGAAATTCGGTACATAATATTTCCTTAACACCCTGATGACATGTACGAAATATGAAATCGGTTCACAACCACGCCTTCTTCCAATATAACGCTATTTTGAATTCCATCTGATGCCTTTTCTGTATAATAAGAGTATATATGTACATTAGGAACCAATGATGATAGCGGAATAAAACTTAACACAAATACCGTATTTCAAAAATATGTAATTGACTGATAATGAAATCTCGATTATCACTTTATCATGCGAGAGTATAAAATGTTCGGTGACACCCGAACTTAGCCCTTCCTTACTTGTTATTTTTATGTTTGTATGTACATGTTTTACTATATTATCAGAAAAAATGTTTTGAACGCGACACACGCATTTGCACAACGAAACCATTACATGGGAAACAATACCCTAGGCCCATAACCTACATATGTTGCAGATATAGCCGAGAATCACCAAATAGAACAAATGAAAAAATATGTAAATAAATAGCCACGTCTTTACTTAAGGGCTTCTATTCAAGGACTAACTTTCATTTATACAGAATACAAAAGAGAAGGAAAAACTTATACAGGGTTTTATTTATTAGTAGTACGATCTATTAGAGTTGTAATTGATAGTAACCGAATACCTTTTCATCAGATAATATGTGATATGTGTGATAAATATATGATTTGTCTTAATAAAATTGAAAGGCTGTAGTTTATAATAACGGTGTGTCTTTTTGCCTGAAAACTTGACCTAGACTCTATACAACTAATATCAGGATTTTGAAACATCTACTTAATTTTACTCTTCTTATATTGGTGGTGGTATGTCGTCATAAAACTCAGAGACTCGCATATATCTTATAAAATATTTTCAAACTTCCGCAGAATTAATTGAAAATGTAATATTGAATATACAATATTTTAATACCGATTTAATATGTAAAATTGGTCAACAAATAATGATTGTCATTCTGATAAAACTTATGCCGAATATGTATGTAGGTCAGTGTATGAGTTATATATTTATAAATGCTTGGTTTCCTATCCTTTGGTGGACGTTGTGTTCCTTAAGTTATTTCCCTGCCTTTGGTCGTGGTAAGTGGTTCTTTAGTTACATCCGAACTTAGCTCTTCGTTACTGGTTGATGCTTGCAAGTTACAAGACTATGAAATTGTCGGTTATACCCGAACAGAGCCCTTTCATACTCTTGCAACCAGTTGCTACAGAGTATTACAGTTTTGTTCACCTAACGGTTGTACGTATCACCTAAAACTAATCGAGATAGATATAGGGTTATATGTATACATATATGTATATAAATGATCAGGGTGACGAGAAAAGTTAAAATCCGGTTGACTGTCTGTGCGTCCGTTCGTCCGTGTAAGCTGAATTTTGAGTAAAAATGGAAATATCTCTATGAAACTTGGTATGAAGCTTTCTTAGTACAAAAAAGACCAAGTTTGAGTTCGTTGATGCGAGTATTCGGACCACTGCCACGCCCACAAATCGCCATTACCTAAAAACACATTAAGTACCATAACTAAGCATTAAATTAAAATATAAAACTGATATTTGGTACAGAGGATTCCAATAGCAAGGGGCACCTGTGGGCAACATTTTCTTACAAAGTGGGCGTGGCCCTGCCCTCTAACAAGTTTAATGTACATATCTCCTAAACCACTCAAACTACAACAACCAAATTTGCTCAGTATAAATCTTATAAAAACGTCTACCGACAGTGTGAAAATGAATGAAATCGGAGGATAACCCCGCCCACTCCCCATATAACGGTATTGTTAAAAACTAGTAAAAGCGCGATAAATCAATAACTAAATATGCCAGAGACATTAAATTTTAAGATCGAGATGGTATGAGGAAGCCTTATATAGCTGTTGTGAAAATTGGACTATGGGCGAGGGACCGCCCACTTTTTGGTGCAATCCCATATCTCGGGACCCGACCAACCGATTTCGACAAAATTTGGTATGTGGTATTCTTATATCACACTGTGAAAAAGAGCGAAATTGAACAATAACCACGCCTACTTTTACCCATATACCTACCTATAGCACAATTTTAAATTCCATTTGATTCGTTCAGTTTCCAGTAGCATTTAATATAACGGGATTAAACTTTGTACGAATGATGCCCTTAGTGTATGCCTCCTTATGACCAAAAATTGTGCAAATGCAACAAAAACTGTTCACGCACCTATGTACCGAATATTTGGACACCGGTACCTATAGTTGACATTTCTTAGAAAATATCGGTTAATATCTGAGGTATATAATTGAAATTCAGGGATAATTCTTATCTTATAATGGTTTGTCTGTGTGTCAGAAATGGATTGAATCGGACCAATACTTCCCTTAGCACCCATATACTTAATATAAAAAGTCCCAAAGACAATAAAAGAGCGCGTTTTATTTATTACACTGTTATAAATCTTTGTGCCTAAAATAGATAAATTTGAGCGAAAACTTGGCTTACCCCCCCTATAACTAATATCAGAATTTTCGAACATCTGGCTGAATTTACTATATATGACTAGTTTACAACAACTGAAAGTACTTTTCCGCCTTCAATCCTTCAAATTTGCAAAATTTACTCTTTCCTTCATGGTAATGCATACATATGTAAATACAAATTTCTTATAAAGATTATGTATGACTGAACTTACCGGTATTTGAAACATAGTGTCAACGTCGAAATAATCACTTTTATGGTCCATTGTAATGGCATAAGGTGCGGCGCTCAGGTTTCGAACAGTCCGTGTTGCAATTAAAAACACCAAAGACACCAGCGTTACTGCGGCAATAATTATTAAGGAGTCCGCACTGGTGAGCCAATCGCATAAGATCCACGAACCGCGCCACATATTCACACATACGATGCCAAATAAAGCTGTATAGCTTCGCGAAATTACGTAATAGGTAAGGCGGCGCTTATCAGGATTGATGTATCTTCGAAAACAAGATTGCGTGATTGTAAAGATGAAGTGACCCGAAAGACCAATCAAAAAGGACATGAGCGCAGATAGCGGCATGCTTCGTGGAAATAATAAAACACCCATCAGCTCCCAAGTTCCTCGCCAATAGGCGATTACGCAAGGTGCCACTATGACGCATGATAGCACTGCGTCCAGTATTTCCAAAAATAATTCATGCAAACTTTTGATATTTTTCTTCGGACTTAAATTAGCGGTGTTATTGCTTTGCTGTGTTTTTTGTTTAGCAATGGACGGTGTACTTTCACTACTTAACATCATTTGTTATAAATAAGACTAGAAGCAAATGACAATTCTACTGTTTAGTGATTAATTTTATAGTACTAGTTGGCTGCACTTGGCGTCAAAATCCAAATTCCGAAAAGAAGAAACGGCTGGCGCGCTGTTGTTGACTCGGCTATAACCACGTAGCGGTGTCTACGCCAGTAAAGAAGAAGAAGAAGTTGTTATGCTATTTTATTATATCGGCGTATTAAATTTTAAAAATTTGTATTCACATTTGTAAACAAAAATGTATAATATTATATGTGTGGGATGCTAGGTAAGGAAAGTATCTAATCAGGAAAGTAAGGAAAATATATAATCAAACGCAAAATTTTGTAACGCATTTAAATAAAATATTTTTAAACTCTCGCAACATATTGCTACGGAGTATAATAGTTTTGTTTACTTAACAATTGTTTTAACAATTGCAGCTAATCGGGATAGATATAGGGTAATATTCTCGAAAATAAGTGATTAGGATGGCGGGACAAATTGAATTCTGAGTTACTGTCTGAACGTCGGTGAAGATTATAGATTGAGTAAAATTAAGATACGTTGTTAAAAATTTGTAGAAACTTTACATATCTATGTTAATTTGCCATTCTCACAAAACGCCGTTAAACTAAAACCTACAAAGAGAGATAACTGAACTCCATAATGATGTATGGTATGTTCAAAACTGTTATTTGGTGCAGCCAATAGCATTAGTGAAGAAAATCTTCTGTTTTGAAAGTTATTATAGTCGGCGTGGTCCCACCTTTAATATATATAAAATAATCAAATTTGCTGAGGACAAATGCTTTTTGCACCTTTTCTTGCAGTGGACAAATGTGTGAAATCGTATGATAACCTCACCTCCATATAACGATAATGCTGAAAACTACTAAAAGTCCGACAACTCACTCTAGTAAAAACAATTAACAATGCGCGCCCACTATTAGGTGAAATTCCATACTTAAAGGCTTACTCGACAAATTTCAACCAAATTCGTTATATTTACCTGACACTCACATATTACTGTGCGCAGATGAACGAACACAACTATAAATTCTATCTAATTTTTTCACTTTCCAGAACACAAATCAAGCCGCAATGAATATCCTTGTAAAACTTTGTTTAAATAGTGCTTTTAAAGTTTACCGCCTCATAGCTAAAGATTGTCAGAATCGGATTATAACAATTCAAGCCCCCGATACCGAATATGTGAACCTATTGCCCATGGAGAAACAGGTTATGGAAATTCAGAGATAATATTTTCCTGATAACAGTAAGCCTCTGTCTAAATTGGGTAGAATCGTTTCAATACTTCCTTAGCCTTTTTGTACTTTCTGTACAGTTTACTTTATATAGTAAATATCGATCAAAGTGAGTTGTTTTAATGAAATTCAGAGAGATTGAAACTTGCCCTACCTCCCTTATAAAAATTATAAAGCTTTTGAAGCATTCTTTATACACTATATATCGGTAAATATGAAAAAAATCTAAGGAACATTTAGTGAATATATAACACTTAATATAATATAGTGAAATTAAAATGTGTAAAATCGGACAATGAATCACTTCAGCCACCATATACTACCCCTAATGATTTTAATTATTTCAGCAGACTCTGTGCCAAAATGTTGACCAGGGTGAGAATTAGCTTCTCAAAATTTGCATACAAACATATTCTTTCTTGTACCTTTTTAATGGCAAAGGTTAATACAATCATTCCAGTCCCAATATATCAGTGATTTTCGACTTTCCACCTGACTTTCACCTGTAGATATTAGTCTGAAAGTGTGATATTCTAATGAAATTAATTGTACACATTTTCTGAAGAATTATGTCATTTATTTTTATGTCCTATACAAATAATCTTTGGTTTACATTTTCCACATCAACCCAATATATACCATTTTGCTTCCCATTTTCTGGCCCCAATATCACCTATATGGTGATTTTCTACTTTCCATCTGACTTTAAACTTTATATTTTAATAAAAGTAAATGAACACGTTTTCTTAAAAAATATATGGTTTACCGCTGAATACGAATGAATTTGTTCTCGACTATACCATAATTTAAACTTTATTTTTGCACATCAACTCATTATATTAAATTTATTCTTTTCGGTTGAGTTTATATCACATAATTTTAGCCGACGTGAAGTAAAATATGGAAATAAAGGTAAGTGAGGCAATGATCTTCAATTTAAGTTAATAAGATTCCCTTCGCGATTTCGTCGAATAATGAAGGTTGAGTTCTTTGGCAACATGTTTTTACAGAGTATTATCTGTAGTTTTGTTCACCTAACGGTTGTACGTATCATCTAAAAGTAAGCGAGATAGATATAGGGTTATGTATATATAAATGATCAGGGTGACGAGAAAAGTTGAAATCCGGGTGACTGTCTGCCTGTCCGTCCGTCCATTCGTGCAAGTTGTAACTTGAGGAAAAATTGAGGTATCTTGATGAAACTTGATAAGCATGTTCCTTAGTACAAAAAAACAACTGCCACGCTCACAAATCACCATCAACCGAAAACCTATAAACTACCATAACTACAACAACCAAAATTTCTAAGCTGGAATATTGTAAGAAAATGGATGAAATCAGAAGATAACCCCACTCACTCCCCAAATAATGGTCCTGTTCAAAACTACTAAAAGCGCAATAAATCAATAACTTATTACGCCAGCGACATTAAATTTTACCCCCAAAATTATATGAAAAGGCCTTATGGGAGCCGGTGTAAAAATAGAACAACAAGCGTGGCATCGCCGACTTTGTGGTGAAATCCCATATCTCGGGACTCGACTGACTTTCCTTCACTTCCTTTCATTTTCTTATATCACGCTGTGGAAAAGAGTGAAATCGGGCAATAACCACGCCTATTTCTCATATAACACATTTTTAAATTTTAATTGAATTGAAGAAATCAAGAAGCAATTAATATAATGGGATTAAACTTTGCACGCATAATGTCTTTAGTGTATGCCACTTTATGACAAAAAATTGCTCAAATCCAACCAAAACTGTACCTATCCATAGTTGACTTTTGGTCGAAAATATCGGTAAATGTGTGAGATATGCAATAGAAATTCAGACAAAATCCTTTTCCTGCAGCAGTAATTCTGTGTATCCAAAATGGGTGGCATCGGGTCAATACTTCCCTAAGCCCCCATATATCTTACGTATACAAAGATTTTCGAACTTCCTGGTGACTTTATGCTGATATATCGGCCAATATTTGTGTTATCTCAATGAAAATTTCAGAACGTATTTGACTCATAATAGTATATCACCTAGCCCTTATATGACCATTACCAGGATTTTTGAACATCCGGCGGATTTTGTATAATAACTACTATGATTTTGGTTTTCCTAACAATTCTAGTGCCGAATATATACGTAGGTCAGTGTATAAGTTATATAGGTGTAGATAAAAATAAAATTGCTTAGATTCCGATCCTCTGGTTGACGTTTTACATCGTAAGGTATTTCCCTGACTTTGATTCTAGCAAGTTGCAAGGGTATAAAATGTTCGGTTGCACCCGAACTTAGCCCTTTCTTACATGTTTGCTGTAAAATTTTGCAAAGAGCTGAAGGTATTTTTCCGCCTTTTGCACTTTTCAAGAGTATAAAATGTTCAGTTACACTCGAACTTATCCCTTCCTTACTTGTTTAATATAAATAAAATTTTGCAACACCTGAAAATATTTCAAAATTAGCCCTTCCTTACTTGTTTTTGTTAGACTTCCTTAATGGCTTATATCCTATCAAGCTTAACGCTAGCTTTTTTAACTAAAATATATCCTCTTATATTCCATTAACGGAAGTAACCTGTGTTGAAATTCCCATCGGATTACTTTTTTTAGTAGGGGAAGCAGCGAAAGGTTGACACGGAACTTTAATCCACTAATTCTAACCTACTCCCAACTCAATTCTCTCTTACTGAATCACCAGATTAAGTATTATTTCATGGAAGAAAACACGATATTTACGTCTTCTCAATGGTACGGACTGACTGACTCCAAATCTTAGTTTCGTAATAATAGCATTACATTTAGAGAGAGAGCTGATACATATCCTGCCAAAGTTTGGATCTTAATTTTCCATTTATATGTATTTAAAAAAACAAAGGTAATGAATAAATAAGTGTTCAGAGTCTTCTATACACTTTCGGATCACTTGTTTGCTTTGCAGTGTTGACAACCAAAGTTTGAAGAATGGACTGAAATGTTTGTTAAATCTTATGATCATATTTAAAAGTTATCTTAACCAATTGTTTTATTATGTCGAAAGATTACAAGCCCCACGATTATTTCCCATACATTCGTATGTATGTATGTATTGGGCGGTCACACAAAGCACTATATGTGTCAGACTATTAGTTTATTGTTTTTCAACTCTACGCTTCACTCAGTTCAGATTAATTTTGCATGTATACGTTTGGGAATTGTTGATTTATAATGTTTCAATAAAAATTACTCTCATGCTTATATGATAAGAGTAGATACAGTTTTATAGGTATATGTACACACATACACATACATATGTATAGTTGAAGTTATGCGCCATCACTTCAATCTATATGATAAAATAATTTCAATTGCATTTAGTTATTTACGAGTAGAAGTAAAAATATGTACCTACAATAGATAAGGAAGAGCTAAGTTCGGGTGCAAGCAAACATTTCATTTTAACTCGCAGGGATCAAATCCGATGAAATACGAGTATCATACTTTCAGTTTGACTTTTACTTTACTCTCAATTTCATTTACTTTCGGTCAGCGAAAATCATATTAAAATTATCTTCATAAGTCAATTTATAAATGATACAAACTCAACCGAGGAGGTTAAGTTTAATATGTTGAGTTAATGTGGAAAAAGTCAACCAGAGGATTATAATTAATTATATTAGAGATATGAGGGACCAAGTTCTATACCAACTCCTTACATATACTATACAGCGCTAAGCCACATAATTACATACATATAAGAACAAACTTGTCCACTTAAACAATCACACATTTTTACCAACCTAAACGGTTTAAATCAGCTGGAAAGTCGGAAATCACTATAAAGAGTATAATGGGGCAAAAAAAAGTGTGAGCTTGTTGCATTAACCGTTGGCATTGCTCAGGTATATGCGAAAAGGCATTTTCAAGTATTTATATATTTGCATAAATGACTCACACACTGACCGACATATGGTTTGTTAGAATAATATAGGAGTTGAGGTAATTCACAGAGTAATTTCACTTTTGTCATTAAACTATAGAATATCCAATAATATACATTTTGTTAACTCACTTATTGGCCGATTTATTAAGGCTATGGGTAGTAGCTAAGTATTAACCTGTTTCAACCCATTTTTGATACACAGACATACTGTTATCAGGAAAGGATTCTTTCTAGTTTTCAATTATCTGCTGGGGTCCACATCTTCGATATCTGCCAATTTGAACTGTTGTGGTCCGATTTTTACAATAGTTAGACTTAAAATGGCACACCATAAGCACACTATGTTTGCTAATTTTTATCCCGATATATTCATTACTCTTGATTTGTGTAATGAAAAGTGAAGAAATCTGATGGAATAGAAAGTTATGTTATATGGGAAGTATATTCCCCATTTTCACGCTGTGACATCGGGATATCTTTGCTATCGGAATTAAGTTGAGATTGATATATTCAATAAACCTATTATGGTGTTTTAGCATAGAGCTTCTCTACATTAATGCGATTCGTTATACCAAATTAGAACTTTTTATCTTATTGTGGAGTTTAGGGCATGACAACTACAATCTATGTGTACAAAATATAGCTGAATTTTTACTCAAGTTACCTACTGACACGGGTAAACAAACGGACGGATAGACAGACAACCAGATTTCAACTACATAACCGTACATCTATCTCGATTAAATTTAGATAAACAAAACTATTGTAGTCTGGAGCAATATGATGTAATAGTATAAAAATGTAAAACCTGTTGGTAAACACACTTCTAACTCAAAAATTTGAGATTATGAAAATATCGCTTCGTTCCTTTTTTGATTCCCTTTTGATGGAAATGACGTCATAGATGGTATAAAAATCAGACAAAACAGGAGGAAACAATGAACCGCTCTTAATAGCATATATTTTATTAGTTTTAACTTTAATTTCACATAAATTCAGCTATCATTAATTTGTACATATACATTATCACATTACATCATTTTATCACTATTTTATTTAAATCATATTCAAGTTGCTTGTTAGTCCTTTATGTACAGATTGTTTTCACAAACAAAAGATCAGCACTTACCAATTTTCATAGACGTTGCACGAATATCGTACTTTAACTCCGCTAAATACTTAGGAATGACCTTGACTCTAAGCTATGGTGAGAAGTTCACGTAAAAAATGGAAGGAGCTGGACATGTGACTGAAAAATATAAATTGGTTAATTGGTAACAAATTAGTGTTATCCATCGAAAAAAGTTACTTATCTACAAACAAATACTCCGATCGATATGGTGCTCAACTCTGGGAATGTACTAACGCAAATAATAAGAAAGTCAACCAAAAATTTCGAAACTAAGACTAATTGTCAAAGCGCCCTGGTATTGTAGATGTGCTGATACAGAGCGTGGTCTAGTCATAATTTCGGTTAACGCAGAAATATCAAAAATTACAGTATCTCATAGTACAAGATTGCTACACCATTGTGATGAAGAAGTAGCCTTGTTAACTTCTAGAGACCACAAAGACGACTGAAACTCCTCAAGCCCAGCGATTTTTCAAATTAGCCAATAGTCTCAGAGTATTTTGTAGTTCTGCAATTTTGTAATAACTATACTTTTAAATGCTTTCCTGGTTGCTGTTAGTCCTTTCTTTTGTCTGAACTAATTGCAATGTATTAATAAAACTAGCAGCCCGCCCCGGCTTCGCACGGGTATTAAACAATCATTTCAAAAGTTATAATTAGGGCAACCCAAAAATTGCATTTGCAAGTTGTTTGTCGTGATCGCAATTCTAATGCCGGTTAATTAGAAATACGTTTTGTAAATTTCTCTTTAATTTAAACTAAACTTGTTGTTGCAATTTTTTGCAATTTTAGCAATAAATGCAATATTTTGCAAAAATGACTTTTCAGTGTCAATTTTGCAAATAAAAACAATTTTATGAAGCAATTTGAACAATAAATGGAATTTTATGCAAAAATGCAATTTCAAGTAGCCATTTTCATAATTTCGATTACATTTGAAAAATTATAGATACACAAATTATCATATGTCATATCTCTGTGAACAGATGTTTTGAAGTTTACCATATCTAACATAAAGTTATATAGCGTGGCCGGGCATGTAGCTAATTTTTAGTTGCAGAATCGAGTGAGGTAAATTTATTCAATTTCAATTAAACAAAGTGATTTATTTATTTTATTCTATAATTTAGATAATGCCGAAAGCAAAACAGCGAAAAACGGACAAATTAGCTTCTTATGTCGCGAAATATCCTATTTTTAAAACTGATGGCGTCGTATTGTTTTGCAAAGCTTGAAACAAGTCTTTGTCGTCAGAAAGATTATACTCTTTGCAATCGCATGTTGCAAGTTTGGCACATAGTGAAGCGGAAAAAAATCATCAACAAGTACGCAGCCATTATTAACTCAAGCCACAAGTTCCAATCAAAATCAGTTCGCGCAAGATTTATGCAAAGCATTAGTTGCATCCGACATTCCACTTTATAAATTAAGGAATGAAAACCTACAAATTTTTTTTGGAAAATATGTAGATTTAACTATTCCTTCTGAAACCTCCATGCGTAGAATAGTTGGTGAAATTTACAACGAAACTCTTGAAACCATAAGAATGCAAATAAAAAACAAATATTTGTGGATATCGATTGACGAGACAACCGACTCGTCTGGGAGATACATTGCTAACGTCGTCTGTAGCATATTGGATACGGATACCGAAGAGGACAAAAACATTTTTTGGTGCATGTAGCAGAGTTAGAGAAACCCGATCACGCTGCTATTGCTAGATGTTTTGACGATGCAATTAAATTGTTCGACCCAAAATTTGACAAAACTCGTATTCTTTTATTTCTCACAGACGATGCGCCGTATATGGTGAAAGCCGCGACTGCTTTGAAGATTTTCTATCCAAAGATGACGCATTTAACATGTCTCATTCATGGCCTCCACAGAGTATGCGAAAAGATTCGCGAGAGCAGTCCAAAAGTCGACCAATTAATCTCTAGCGTAAAAAAAAATTTTGTTTAAGCGCCAAAAAGAGTACATATTTTCAAAGCCACTGAGCCAGAGCTCGAATTGCCTCCACAGCCTATTATCACTCGATGGGGTACTTGGCTTGCATACTCAACTTAGAGTAATATTGGATGCCAAAGAATTACTTCAACAAAGTGTTTTGACGATGCAATTAAATTGTTCGACCCGAAATTTGACAAAACTCGTATTCTTTTATTTCTCACAGACGATGCGCCGTATATGGTGAAAGCCGCGACTGCTTTGAAGATTTTCTATCCAAAGATGACGCATTTAACATGTCTCATTCATGGCCTCCACAGAGTATGCGAAAAGATTCGCGAGAGCAGTCCAAAAGTCGACCAATTAATCTCTAGCGTAAAAAAATTTTTGTTTAGGCGCCAAAAAGAGTACATATTTTCAAAGCCACTGAGCCAGAGCTCGAATTGCCTCCACAGCCTATTATCACTCGATGGGGTACTTGGCTTGCATACTCAACTTAGAGTAATATTGGATGCCAAAGAATTACTTCAACAAAGTGATAACGATATTATAGTACGAAAATTTAATATCGATTTTAACAAAAAAAAAGGTTTTCCAATAATAAAAGAAATATCGAATAAAATTTCTGGAGAGAAGATTGGTGCTACGTTAAATTACGAAATTGCAGAAATTTGCGCTTTTAGATTCGCACCCCTGACTTCAGTTGAAGTAGAAAGATCGTTTGCGATGTATAAATCTATTTTTCGCGACAATCGGCAAAGTTTTTTATTAAGTAATTTAATGCAAATGCTTGTGATTTATTCAAACAATAAGCCAAAAAATTAAAATATTTCTATTTCATTTTTAAATTCACACGAAAAATCTGTGGTGCTATAAATAAGTACTTTTTTAAGTTTATTTTTCTTTTTTAGTATTAAGAATAAGAAAAATCTGTGGTACTATGAATAAGTACTTTTTTAAGTTTATTTTTCTTTTTTACAACAAGAGAAACCTTTGGTACTATGAATACGTACTCTTTTAAGTTTTTTGTCTCTTTTATATACATATTATAAAAATAAAATTTACAGAAAACAATTTTGTAAGGTTTTTTTAAAGTGCAATTTTAAGTGCAAAAAACGCAATTTTTGGAGCAATTTTATGAAATGAAGTTTTTAGTGCAATTTTTGGGATGCCCTGGTTATAATTTTTTTCACACTCTCCCACAGATACTTTCTCGGTTTTGCGTGGGGTCACTAAATATGAGTAAAACGAAGGTCATTTGAAGATGGAAGTATATTTTTTGTTTATTAATATTATTATTATTTAATTTTTGTAAAACTGCCTTTGCTATATACATATTTTATTTTCTCTGCTCCTGAAAATAATTTAATGATTTAGAGCTTCCCTGTAAACGATATTTGATGTTAATTGATTTTGTGGAACCAATATAAATAGATTTTCAAGACCTCTATTTATTTCGTTGACACTATCATTCCTGGGTGAAACTATTGCCCTAAAACACAGCCAATGAAATTCTTTCTTGTGCAATTTCTCAATGTCAGTTAAACTGCAGCTATTAAAATTTCTAAACTATGGACTATTTGGGCATTATCCAGAAGAATTTAACAATTACTGCTTAAATTTGGAGTTTGAAAATTACTTCCCCAAGTTTAAGCAGTTGCTGTGGAAAATCACCTTCAGTGATTCCATGAAGATGAGCTCTCATATTCGTCCGTAATTTTATATTTTCAATCGAAGTCCATAAGGGCGACGATATTAAGCAAGCTTTGATGATATGTGCTCGCGTACCTCTGTTAATCACAGAAAGAGTCTGTCGGAAATATTCAGCAAATACAAAAGTTATCCCGCCCATGAGAGCTGAGAAGTTTCTAAGGTCTTTTAATGCCCACGGCCTCTTTATGTATTTTCTGGCTCATGGTACATTCATCCCACATAATCAATGAGGCGTCTTGTAATAGTTTACCAACAGGCCCATTTTTGTAAATAGAACATATTGATTGCTGTTCAAGATTTTCGGGTAGAGGAAGTTTAAAAGTTGAATGAGCAGTTTTTCTATCCTTTAGAAGAGCTGCAGCAATTCCTTACGAAGCAACTGTAAGAATCGTTAGTGTCACCTGACGCATCAAATAAATGTTGATTTATGTAATGAAAAGTATGTAATTCAATCTTTCTGATATCATTTTTGCCATCATATCGACAATATATTGACTAAATAAATCTCTGTAGAAATGTAATGGATTGAAACAATTAGTTCTAACCATCAACTTAAATGCATAAAATTGCATGTACGTCACTATTTTGTTACGCGCTGTACCTTGCTTAGGAATGGTAAAATGATAACCGTCTCTTACAAACATTAAGGGATACTGTTTAGGATCATATGATCGGTGTAACTGAGATACCCTTTTAAGTTGGTCGTCTCTACCATGCAGCACTATATCTCTTTGGGCTTTTTCTTCGTCAATCAAGAAGACGGCTATCTCGTTTATAGCTGGAGCATTATATCTACCCGGGTATGCTGTTTGTGGTGGGCGGTCGGAGTGAATAATTAACTTTAAATTACCCTCTCTTATTTCTTTCGCGCCAAACGACGTCATTTGAAAAAGGTTATTGTACCTACGTAAGTTTTTTTAAAAATGTACATAATGTGTGTGATTGTTGACTTTTCCAGAAACACAGCACAAACCATTCGGTGCATCGGCCTATTTTTCGGCAGAGCGGCAGATCCTATTCATAGCTCCGATTTGGACGGAAGGCAGTTGGGCATTATTTATCTGTGGATCGTATCTGAAAGCCAATCTGCCACCATTAGCTAAAAATTGATTAGGACATCTAGTCGTTGACATCTGTTATCTTTACTTCTGATCATGAGGCATTGGTAACACTCAGAGTCCCTAGGGCTTGTATATTTCTTAGATTTTGCTCTTCAAGCCGCTGCACACAATCCGTACTCGACTCTCCAGCGCGTACTTGGGAGGTTCTGAAGTTTTGTTCAGCATGCCGCTGCGATCCCTCGATAATTAATTCTCGCGCACGTGCTGGTGAGGTTCTCAAATTTTGTTCAGTAGCCGCTGCGGTCATTCGGTACTCGACTTCCGCGCGAGAAATGGTATTGAAAAACAACTTGTCACTTTAGTGTTCAAATTTATAAATTATAATAATAAATTTTAAAATACTTGGCATGAGTTTAAACATGCTTTGGTTGAGTTTATGCAGACCAGTTAATTTGTATATTGGGTTTTGTTGGTGACGTTGACGTCGGCAGAGATTTGATTTGCAACGACGGCGAAGTAACTGTAAGTAACTTTGATTGAGAACTCTCCTGATTTTAATACAATTGTTGATACATTGGTGATGAAAATTAAAGTTAATGAGAAGCCGTATACATATATAATGCGTTTTTTACATAGCTTATTGCATCTACATATTAATGCCGTACATTTTTTATTTTACTTAATACAATGTATTCAAATATTAGTTTTTCATTTTCATTTTCGGTTATTTGTATGTCATTAAAGCTAGCGATACTTTGTTTGAATATATGTAAGTTCTTTATTATAGAAAGTTTGATTGCCTACATTGATAGAGCAATTATTGACATTTATTAAATAGTTGGCAGTTATTATACCTTGAACAGGATATATTAAGTTTGTCACGAAGTTTGTAACACCCAGAAGGAAGCGTCGGAGACCCTATAAAGTGTATATATAAATGATCAGCATGTTGAGCTGAGTCGATTTAGCAATGTCCGTCTGTCTGTATATATACGAACTAGTCCCTCAGTTTTTAAGATATCGTTTTGAAATTTTGTAAACCTCATTTTCATTTCAAAAGCTGCTCATTTGTCGGAACTGCCGATATCGGACCACTATAACATACAAACTGAACGATCGGAATCAAGTTCATGTATGGAAAACTTTTACATTTGACGATGTATCTTCCCAAAAGTTGGCACAGGTTATTTTCTAAGGCAACAATGTAATCTCCGAAGAAATTGTTCAGATCGGTATACTATGGCATATAGCTGCCATACAAACCGAACTATCGGAATTGAAGGCTTTAACGGAAAACTTTTGCATTTGACGTGGTATCTTCAGGAAATTTGACATGGATTACTACTTAAGGTAATAACATAATCTCCGAAGAAATTGTTCAGATCGGTTAGCTATAGCATATAGCTGCCATACAAACCGGACACATAGTTACTAAAAGAAATGCACCTGTGAAGGGTATATTAGCTTCGGTGTAGCCGAAGTTAACATTTTTTCTTGTTTTTGTATTCTGTTGTTACAATCATTCAAAAAATGTGTGTTTTACTTCTTTTTTAAACTCTTGACATTCGAAAATTCGATTATTTAACGAGAAAACTCGATCTTCGAGTTGAATCGGAATCGAGTTTACCATCCCTACTGGCAGGCGTCGCGTGCACATATAATAACCTCCGTACAATAACAAACACAAAAAAAAATGATTTTTTTTCCATGTAATTTATATAGAAAACAGAAAATTTGAAAGAGGCACCTCTTAATATTAATATTAAGTGCTCATCTTTTGAGTGACTTTTTTTTTACACATTTCGAAAGTTTTGAGCCTGTTTTTCAGTTTAAAAAAAGGTTGCCTCAAAATGGCACACCCTAATGTACATACATATGTACAAACATTCTTTAGGAAAATTAAGGTTTGAAGTATATAAATATTGAAGAAAACAGCCACGAGGAGATTTCACTCACTGGAGCTGCGTTAGACAGTTGGTTTTGAAAGACATGAAAGATATGCGGCTGGATATATAGAAATGCATTGCAATAGGTACTGAAGGTTGTAATGTTATGTTGGGAGATCGCGGAGCCGTGAAGGAAATACAAAAAGAAGCTATAAACGCTGAGATGATATCATGTTTTTCCCATAAATTGAACAGCAGCGATTCGAAATCCGTTCAAATTGCTTTAATTGGAAAGATATCTGAAATATTCAGAGAAATTACAACATTTTTCCAAGTTTCAAGACCGAAAAATAACACTATTTTATCTCAATTCTTACGCAAAAAAAATGTTCAGCATTGTGAGACAAAGTGGGTACAAAGACATCCGTTCTTCAATTCACAGTCACTCTTCCAGAAATCTTTCTAGTATTGACCAAAATAAGCGAATGGATGAATAAAAGAACGACTGCAGTAAAAGCGTCGAATCTAGTCACAGTACTGTTCAACTTTCTCTCGCAGTGATGTTTTGTCACTTACGCAGCCACTTGGTGTAATTCTGCAGAACGAATCAATCGACCTTGCGAAAGCATCAAACGTCATAAAAACATTGGTTGCAAAACTGAACACACGAAGAAAGAATGCTGGTCACCACTTTAGTGAAATTTTTTGTGCTGCACACATGACTGAAAAATTAGATGTTGAAGTGAAAAAAACCCAGAACATGTGGTCGTCAGAGTTATCGAAACAATCACCCATCTCAAGGATGTGAAGACTTTTACGGGGTTTCCGCATATATTTCCTATGAAGTTCTTGAAAGTTTCAATTTAAGCCTGCTGTTACCAAAATTTAACTTAAATTTGGAAGAAAAGGATTTAACTGGTCTCATTGAATGCCTAGTTAGACATTTTGTGAAAATCTTGCCCAGAAACTGCAAAAAATTAAGCTCAAAGCAAAAGTAGCGATTTCTCAACAACAATGGAAAACTAAAATGACTACGAGAACACAAGTACTTTTTGCCTTCAGAAGCCCTCAGCACTTGCAATAAGGATATATATCCATCGATTCATATTCTCCTTCACGTACTCTGAACTTTGCCAGCCATAAATGCTGGCAGTGAACGATCCTTTTCTGCTTTGCGCCGAATCAAGACTTGGCTCGGAACAACGATGCTCCACGGCTTAGCACTCCTAAATATAAACTACGACATTGGTGTGTAACCAAAAGAAAGAATAGAAAAATTTAGTAAAATGAGCAAACACCGTATTGATTTTATGCTGTAAATTAAATGTTAAAATATGTACCCAAAATAAAATTATAGTTTAATGTTAAACACTTCTCAAATCAATTAAAATATCATAAAGTAAAGTTTGGCATTATCTGTTCTTCCTTCAATTACATCTATAGGGGTTGCTTTTATCGTGGAGTGGACTGAGTTGTTATACCATTCTATACTTTTAACAAGTAAGGAAGGGCTAAGACACCCGACACCGAACATTTTATACTCTCGCATGATAAAGTGATAATCGAGATTTCATTATCCGTCATTTACATATTTTTCAAATACCGTATTTGTGTAAATTTTTATCATCCGCTATCATCATTGGTTCCTAATGTATATGTATATATTATTATACAGAGAAGGCATCAGATGGAATTCAAAACAGCGTTATATTGGAAGAAGGCGTGGTTGTGAACCGATTTCACCCATATTTCGTACATGTCATCAGGGTGTTAAGAAAATATTATATACCGAATCTCATTGAAATCGGTTTAGTAGTTCCTGAGAAATGGTTTTTGGTCCATAGGTGGACGAGGCCACGCCCATTTTCAATTTTTAAAACAAGTAGTATTTCTGACGTTTTTTGTTAGTCGGTTAACGCACTTTCAGTGAGTTTCAACATAAACTTTGTAAGGGAGGTGGGCGTGGTTATTATCCGATTTCTTCCATTTTTGACCTGTATATGGAAATGCCTGAAGAAAACGACTCTGTAGAGTTTGGTTGACATAGCTATAGTAGTTTCCGTGATATGTACAAAAAACTTAGTAGGAGGCGGGGCCACGCCCACTTTTCCAAAAAAATTGCGTCCAAATATGCCCCTCCCTAATGTGATCCTTTGTGCCAAATTTCACTTTAATATCTTTATTTATGGCTTAGTTATGACACTTTATAAGTTTTCGGTTTCCGCCATTTTGTGGGCGTGGCGGTTGGCCGATTTTGCCCATCTTCGAACTTAACCTTCTTATGGAGCCAAGGAATACGTGTACCAAGTTTCATCATGATATCTCAATTTTTACTCAAGTTACAGCTTGCACGGACGGACAGACGGACGGACGGACAGACAGACATCCGGATTTCGACTCTACTCGTCACCCTGATCACTTTGGTATATATAACCCTATATCTGACTCTTTTAGTTTTAGGACTTACAAACAAACGATATGTGAACAAAACTATAATACTCTCCTTAGCAACATTGTTGCGAGAGTATAAAAACTCTTCCTTGAGTTGATAGTGGTGATATCATAGCCTCTAGTGTTCTAAATTTTTCGGAAATGGTACTATGTAGTCTTTCTACATCAGCGTTTCCTGTGCGGTTATTTGGTTTTGTAAAATGAACGTCAATGGATTCCTATCTTAAGAGTTCTTTTTTGTTTACTGAGTTAAATTCATTGTCTGTTATAATTTTTGTTAGTTTACCTCTGAGAGAGATAAAGTCTAATTGTTTCTACTATTGTGAGATAGAAACAGTATCTTCTGAGGTTAGTGCTATTGCATATCTTGAAAATTTATCTATGAAAGTGATAAACTATGTGTTTTGTTTGTGTAAACATCCATATGTATTATTTGGTTAATAGCCATCGGTGTTTCGGTAAGCTTGTACTTTTCCTTAATAGGTCTTGGGACGTATATTTCGCCTTATTGCATATTTCACTGTTATTTACATATTTTTGTATTAACTTCTTTAGATCCTTGTAGGAAAATATAGTTTTTAGTCTTTCATAATTTCCGTTATTTTTCGCTAATAAAAATTTTATGATTTTCATTTGGGAATCCTGAATTTTTGAATGAGTAAGAATTATCTGTGTTGGGTATCTGTTAAGGGCAGTTTCCAAGATACCCAAATGGTCGTGCAATTCCTCTTCTTGAGAGGGCATTGTTGTCCTGGTGCTCATATTCTCGTTTTCTTGTAGAATATTAATTTCACCTGCTTTAGGATTTATTCTGCTCATAAAGCCAGAGCCAGTGTTGTCCTTTCCCTTGACGTATCTTATGTTAATGTGATGTTCTCCTAATTTGAGGAGCCACCTCTGCAATCTAGGATTTATATATTTTCCTTTATTTTTGCAATATAACCACTTGGTCTGTCATGAGGTCGAATTGTCTCAGATATATGGTCTGAAATAGTTGACCGCCCAGACTATGGCAAACAGCTCTTCTGTTGTTACGGAGAATTTTATTTTAAAATTCGGATACTTGAGTACCGACGGATTCGTCAGAAGTGCTTTCAATTTCTCGAACGAATTTGTACATTGGGGGCACGAATGTTAATTTTAGCTCCTTTTTATCAAATATTTTGCTAAGACTTGATCCGCTTTGGCGTAATCTTTTATAAACTTTTTGTTATATCCGGTCATACCCAAAAACGATTTTATTTATTTTACCATTTGTGGTAACTTCAGTTTCTGTATGTTTTTATACTCTCGCAACCAGTTGCTACAGAGTACTATAATTTTGTTCACCTAACGATTGTTCGTATCACCTAAAACTAAGCGAGATAGATATAGGGTTATACATATATAAATGATCAAATCCGGTTGACTGCCCGCCCGTCCGTCCATGCAAGCTGTAATTTGTGTAAAAATTGAGATATCTTGATGAAACTTGGTATGTAGTTAGTAGAAAAAAAATTTCGAGTTCGTAGAAGGACATAATCCGATTACTGCCACGCCCACAAATCAAAATTAACCGAAAACATTTAAAGTGCCATAACTAAGCACCAAATTAAGATATAACGCTCTAATTTGGTACAGAGAGATTTTGAAAAAGTGAAAGAAGAAAGCTTAAAAAGTTTCACGTACATATTTCCTAAACCACTTAAGCTATAACAACCAAATTTGCTGAGTTAAAATTTTATAAAAATTTCTATCGACAGTGTGAAAATGGATGAAATCGGAGTATAAACCAGGTCACTCTTATATAGCGATACTGTTAAAAACTACTAAAAACACGGCAAAATAATAACTAAATACGCTAGAAACATTAAATTTTACCACCGAGGTTATATGAGAGAGCCTTAAAGGAGTTGTTGTGAAAATTGGACGAAGGGCGAAGCACCACCCACTTTTTGTTGAAATCCCATATCTCCGGACCCGACCAACCGATTTTGATAAAATTAGTTACGTGGCATTCATCCGACATCCTTATGTCACATTAAGCATGAAATTGGACAACAACCATGCCTACTTTTTATATAGGACAATTTTAAATTCCACTTGATTGGTTCAGTTTCTAGTACACATATCCGGAAGCAATTAATATAAAAGGATTTAACTTCATAAAAATAATGTCTTCAGTATGTACCAACAAGTGTCTAAATGCAATAAAAACTGTTCAACTCCATAGGTACCGAATATTTAGACCCTGGTACCAATAGTTGACTTTTGATCGAAAATATAGGTCAATGTGTGATATATATGAATATCTAAAATTAAGAGATAATCCTTTACTTATAATGGTATGTCTGTATTTCAAAAATGAGTTGAATCCAACCAATACTTTCCTTAGTACCATATATAACAAGTAAAGAAGGGCTAAGTTCGGGTGTCACCGAACATTTTATACTCTCGCATGATAAAGTGATAATCGAGATTTCATTATCCGTCATTTACATATTTTTCAAATACCGTATTTGTGTAAATTTTTATTCCGCTATCATCATTGGTTCCTAATGTATGTGTACTATATATTATTATACAGAGAAGGCATCAGATGGAATTCAAAACAGCGTTATATTGGAAGAAGGCGTGGTTGTGAACCGATTTCACCCATATTTCGTACATGTCATCGGGGTGTTAAGAAAATATTATATACCGAATCTCATTGAAATCGGTTTAGTGGTTCCTGAGATATGGTTTTTGGTCCATAGGTGGACGAGGCCACGCCCATTTTCAATTTTTAAAACAAGCCTGGGTGCAGCTTCCTTTTGCCATTTCTTCCGTAAAATTTAGTATTTCTGACGTTTTTGTTAGTCGGTTAACGCACTTTCAGTGAGTTTCAACATAAACTTTGTATGAGAGGTGGGCGTGGTTATTATCCGATTTCTTCCATTTTGTAACTGTATATGGAAATGCCTGAAAGAAACGACTCTATAGAGTTTAGTTGACATAGCTATAGTAGTTTCCGAGTTATGTACAAAAAACTTAGTAGGGGGCGGGGCCACGCCCACTTTTCCAAAAAAATTGCGTCCAAATATGCCCCTCCCTAATGCGATCCTTTGTGCCAAATTTCACTTTAATATCTTTATTTATGGCTTAGTTATGACACTTTATAGGTTTTCGGTTTTCGCCATTTTGTGGGCGTGGCAGTTGGCCGATTTTGCCCATCTTCGAACTCGACCTTCTTATAGATCCAAGGAATACGTGTACCAAGTTTCATCATGATATCTCAATTTTTACTCAAGTTACAGCTTGCACGGACGGACGGACGGACAGACATCCGGATTTCAACTCTACTCGTCACCCTGATCACTTTGCTATATATAACCCTATATGTGACTCTTTTAGTTTCAGGATTTACAAACAACCGTTATGTGAACAAAACTATAATAGTCTCCTTAGCAACTTTGTTGCGAGAGTATAAAAATGTTAAATTGTACTACATTATTTGCTTAAAATGTAAAAAAACATGTTATTGAAAAATTATAAGAACTACTTAAGCCGATAAGCTGTTTGGATAGTTAAAAGCTACAATATATATACATATAATATATATAGGATGGAGTCATGTGTAGAAGTTCACGCAAGTGAGGAAAGTTCTCTGATCGGCATTCACTTGGGAGTGGCCAGAAACGATTATTTTACATATGACTCAAGCAGCTCATAACTTCCGGTCTTTGATCAAGTATCCTCTGGGTAGCCTAAGAACATCCATTTGAAGGCGAGCTAAAGTGAGAAGGCGAAACATCCCCTACATAGGGTTGTGAGCTGGGTTTGGGACCCGCCACGTAAAAAAACACACCCAATGAAAAGTAGCAACCAGCCTCGGATGAGAGACCCCCCTTTGGATGGCGACCATGGCAAACGAAATAAGGACTACGATATAAGGGCATGCACCTGGAATGTCCGAACTCTTAATTGGGAAGGTGCCGCTGCCCAGCTGGTTGATGTCCTCGCGAAAATAAAGGCTGACATCACCGCCGTCCAAGAAATGCGATGGACGGGACAAGGACTGAGGAGAGTAGGCCCTTGTGGCAGTTACTACAGTGGCCATATAAAGGAGCGCAAGTTTGGTGTTGGATTCGCGGTGGGAGAGAGACTCCGTCGCCAAGTACTATCATTCACTCCGGTGAATGGACGTCTAGCCACAATCCGCATCAAAGCGACGTTCTTCTACATATCGCTGATTTGCGCCCACGTCTCGACGGAAGAGAAGGACGATGTGACCAAAGATACCTTCTATGAGCGCTTGGAGCGCCCCTATGAGAGCTCCCCCGCCATGATGTCAAAATCGTGCTTGACGACTTTAACGCCAGGGTGGGCAAAGAAGGTATCTTTGCCACTATGGTCGGTAAATTCAGCCTCCACGACGACATATGGTTATCTGTGCTACTAGATTCCAGCACAAGAAGATACATCAAGCTACCTGGCTGTCTCCAGATCGAAAAGTCACCAACCAGATCGATCATGTTGTGATAGACGGAAGACACGTCTCCAGTGTTCTAGACGTGCGTACGCTCCGAGGTCCTAACATCGAGTCGGACCACTATCTTGTTGCAGCCAAGATTTGCACCCGCCTCTGTGCAGCAAAAAACGCACGTCAACAAACACAAGGAAGGTTCGACGTCGAGAAGCTGCAATCACAACAGACAGCAGAACGATTTGCTATTGAGCTTGCACTCTTGCTCTCTGAGAGCTCTCGTCAACAACTCGGTATAAAGGAACCGCGGGACGGTATTTCAAACTCCTTACGTACAGCTGCAACCAAAACCATTGGTATGTGCAGAAGCTGGTACAACGAGGAGTGCCGTGTCGCAGCGGAGAGAAAACAGACTACCTACCCCGCAACGTTACGATCGACCGCAACTCGAACGAAAGCATGCCCAACTATTGGAATTTAAATGTGCCAATCCATAAAAAAGGAGACCCCACAATCTGCGCCAACCACCGTGGGAGAAGCCTCCTCAACATCGCATATTAGGTTCTATCGAGCGTATTGTGTGAAAGGTTAGAGCCCACCGTCGACACACTGATTGGACCTTATCAGTGTGGCTTTAGACCTGGCAAATCAACAACCGACCAGATATTCACCATACGCCAAGTCTTGGAAAAGACCCGTGAAAGCAGAATCTACACACACCATCTCTTCGTCGATTTCAAGGCTGCTTTCGACAGCACGAAAAGGAGCTGCCTTTATGCCGTGATGTCTGAATTTGATATCCCCGCAAAACTAATACGGCGGTGTAAACTGACGTTGAGCAACACGAAAAGCTCCGTCAGGATCGGGAAGGACCTCGCCGGTCCGTTCGGTACCAAACGGAGAAAATAATTCGAGCTTCAGAACTTAATCAAACAGATACAATCTTTTACAAGAGTGTACAGCTGCTGGCGTATGCTGATGATATTGATATAATCGGCCTCAACACCCGCGCCGTTAGTTCTGCTTTCTCCAGGCTGGACAAGGAAGCAAATGGGTCTGGCAGTGAACGAGGGCAAGACGAAATATCTCCTGTCATCAAGAATACAGTCGTCGCGGCTTGGCTCTCACGTGGCTGTTGACAGTCATAACTTTGAAGTTGTAGATAATTTCGTCAATCTTGGAACCAGCGTAAGCACCAACAACAACCAACAATGTCAGCCTAGAAATCCAACGCAGGATAACTCTTGCCAACAGGTGCTACTTCGGACTGAGTAGGCAATTGAGAAGCAAAGTCCTCTCTCGACGAACAAAAACCAAACTCTATAAGTCACTCATAATACCCGTCCTGCTATATGGAGCAGAGGCTTGGACGATGGCAACAACTGATGAGTCGACGTTGCGAGTTTTCGAGAGAAAAGTTCTGCGAAAGATTTATGGTCCTTTGCGCGTTGGCCACGGTGAATATCGCATTCGATGGAACGATGAGCTGTATGAGATAGACATTGACATAGTTCAGCGAATTAAAAGACAGCGGCTACGCTGGTTAGGTCATGTTGTCCGAATGGACAAAAACGTTCCAGCTCTGAAAGTTTTCGACGCAGTATCCGCCGGGGAAAGCAAAGGAAGAGGAAGGCCTCCACTCCGTTGGAAGGACCAGGTGGAGAAAACCTGGCTACGCTTGGAATATCCAATTGGCGCCACGTAGCGAAAAGAAGAAGCGACTGGCGCGCTGTTGTTAACTCGGCTTTAATGGCATAAGCGGTGTCTACGCCCATTAAGAAGAAGATATATGTTCAGCTCTCGAAGTGGTTACGCGAAGGTTAATCAGGCGATTGCGGTGGCATTATATTAGTTGAAAATGTGGCGAAATTATCACGAATAACCAATGCAGT